>NW_028251633.1:0-65558 GCF_964263255.1 Lissotriton vulgaris | reverse complement strand
GTAAACACCCATACATCTGCTTACACACCCACTCAGCAGGTAGGAACATCACTTCCTTTTTGAGAAAGTACCAGTGGCACCATGTTTTTATATGCTGCCTAAGGCAAACAAGGACAGAGAAAAACCACCAAGATGACCCATCTTCTTGGCCAGTGGTAGTCTCTTAAAACACACTTCCTTGTTTTTGGATTTCTTCCTTTTACCCCATGTCCTTGCCCTAGGGACAGCACTGATTTCATCACTAAGGTGAAACATCCCTTGGCAGTCTTGTACACATGTAACAAATCATTCACACATATGTTCATTCAATAAAGTTACTGGAAATGCTTAAGTTCTGATTGGAGATCAATTTATTTTTGTTCAACAATATGTGGCATCACCAATTGATTGGGACTGCAGTGGGCAGTTGTTTTACTCCAAGTTATGCAGGAATTTTCGTTGGGTGTTGTGAGAAGCAATACGTGTGGGTGAAAGCGAGATGAACAAATCATCTAATCATGTGGACTTGTTACATTGATGATTTCTTTTTGCTTTGGGATGGTTCCAAACAAAATCTGCCTGGTTTTCTCACACTTCTCTAACACAATGATCTCAACCTAGCATTTACAAATCAGGTGCATGATATTGAAATAGACTTCCTGGACGTATCTGTCAAGATAGTAGAAGGTACTTTGCAAATCCAGGTGTACCTGAAGGATATTGCAGGGAACAACATTCTCCATGTCAACAGCCACCATCTCCACAAATTGAAGTGGAGCATCCCCTTTGGAGAGCTCCTTAGAGAAAAGCATAACTGCAGCACCACACAGTTTGACTAGAAAGGAGAGAATGCAATGACAAACCAATTAGGGCCAGAGGATATCCCCTCAAGGATCTTAGAGTAATAAGTGAAAAAGCAGGGCTCATGACAGGTGAAGATTTTCTCATTAAGCAAAACAGAACTAAGCAAGACATCAACACAGTGAGGTTCATCACAACCTATAACAATGAGTCAGCAGCCACGAGGAAGATGCTTATAACAGACATTGACATTTGATTAAGTCTGATCCGATAATAGGGAAGGAGATGTCTGCACACCCTCCCATCACATATCGCAAGTCAAAATCCCTGAAAGACATCTTGATGCACAGCTACACGGACACAAAGCAACAAAGGAAGTTGGTCACAAGAACAACAGGGTTTTCATAAGTGTGGCAGGTGCAAAACCTGCAAAGGCAGCAGCAATAAAAAAAACTGAATACACCCCACAGGTAATACACAACAGATAAATAAATGTATCACCTGTAGTAGTGATTATGTTGTGTATGTTATGAGGTGTCCCTGTAGGCTACTGTATTTAGGGGCACTGTATGAGCTGGCAAAAAGAGAGTCTTGGAACATTACAGGGTTATATAAATCCTAGATGTGAATTATACGATTGCTAGGCATTGGGCAAAGAAACATAATCAAGGTGCTGATCGTTTGTCATATTTTGGGATTGACAGGATTGAGAAGAAAGTGCGAGGTCGCAACAGAGAGAAAAAGCTCAGAATTCTGGAATCAGAGTACATTATTTTACTCAGTAGGAAAACCCCAGAAGGCCACAAAAAAGATGAGGAGCTTGATGTACACATCGGCTGATCTGAATTTCAGTCTGTGCATGGGTGATGGTTTCTTTTCTTGCTTTCTTATTATCTCCATCTATCATGGGTCAACTTTTGGTCCGCTTGTCAGAAATCTTTGATTTTTTTCAGGTTACTTTCAGAGGCAGGTACACAGGAATTGAGGCTTGCCCCATGTTGGAGAGTTTATGGGTCAGGCATGCTGTCTAAGGAGTTGGATGAGCAATCTTGGACAAGAGTGTGGCCCCTGGGCCTTTGATAAACATTTTTGCAACCTGGTTGGTACTAGGAGGATCAATTTGTACATGCCTCTCTCCTTACATACAATAGTTTGTGCACCATGACGCACTAAACGAATAAGAGAACTTCAAGGATCTAGAATTCTAATAAGGGTGATACCTCATTGAAAAGTGAACTTAGTTTCATGACATGCTTTTGCTAATTTTAAAATTAATTGTAACCTGACATTTATATTACTGAATGAATCATTTGACAGTTTTGTAAATGTATAACAACTGAGTTTTTTTGTCTGGAATTCATTTATTTGTGACCAACATGTTTGATCAAGATGTTGTTTATGCCTATTGTTTCATTTTACCCTTTAAAGGTGATTGAGCTCACTGAAATTGTATGAGGCTGTAACAAAGACCCTGTGCAGTTGAAATGTGTAGCCATTAAACTTTCTTTGGAATGCAGAGTGTGAGCTATCTGTGTCCTTGATTGATGGCATGTAACTCTGTGGCATATTATTAACCGGAACTGTACCCGTTTGCTGGCAACCCCCCCCCCCCCCACTTTTGGTTGGACGTGATCAGCTTCATGCAGGAATTGCTTGTTTTATATATATGCCCGCATATATGTATTACTTACTAGTGGTCGCCAGTAGTAGTTATAGTTAGGACCCAGTTTCCATAGGAAAACTTTTCAGACTTGCCTAATTGATGAAAATCCATTCAGTAGTTTGAGATTTTTAAAGATATCCAAATGTTTAACTTAGGGGCGTGGATACTTCGCAACACTCACATGGAGGTACGTGAACCTTCGGCCAGGAGAAGTGCTGTGATTGGCTGGCCGCAGCCTGTGTATAAAACTGGGTCCACCATTTCGTAAACCTGCACCATGTCCCAGGGGAGGAATAACAAGATCGAAAACTATAGTAGGGGTCAGGATAGGGGCACCCTCTCCACACGGGTGCATGATAGGGGTGTGTAAGGGACACCTTATGAGTTAGAAAACGCTTCAAACAGTTTTTTTTCCACGTTGTTGGAGTTGTGGACCCGTCATGATGCTCAGCACAACCCCCATGTGACATTGCAGCAGATTCAAGAAACTTGCCAAAAAAATATAGATTCAAACATTCACTCACACAGTAATGCATACAGTCAGATACCCATACAAAGTCACACACTCAGTCAGAGACCTACTCACAGATTTACACATCACTCATAGACCCACTCAGACACTTATGTACCCACTCACACACTCACTTACAGACTCACACACCCACTGACAGACCCATTCAGATACTCATGCACCTACTTACAGACCCACTTAGGTACTCTTGTAGCCAGTCACAGACCCACTGTTATACACACCCACAAATGCATACCCATTCAGATATTCACGCACCCAGTCAGAGACCTACTCTCGTACCCACTCACAGACCCACTCTGAGACTAAGGCACCCATTTACAGAGCCAGTCAGACAGTCACACACTCATGCATTCACTCACAGACCCAATCAGAGATGTATGTACTCATTCACAGACCATTTGAGAGACTCATGCACTCACTCACAAACCCACTCAGGGAGTCATGCACCCACTCACTGACCTAGTCAGAGTCTCAAACATTCACACTCCCACTCTCAGACCCAGCCAGACAATGACACAGCCACTCACAGACCTAGTCAGAGACTTATAACACAGTAACAGACCCACTTGGACACTCATGCTCCCATTAACAGACCCACTGAGGAACGCATGCACCTACTGACAGATCCACTCACAGACTCATATACCCATTCACAGACTCACGCTGAGACTCATGCACGCACTCACGGACCGACTCACAGGTTCATGCACCCACTCACATACCCACTCTCAGGCTCATGCACCCACTCACATACTTAGTGAGAGACTTACACAGTGACTCACACAGCCACTCAGATACTCAGGTACCCACTCAAAGACCAACTTAGACACGCATGTACCTACTCAGATTCCAACTCAGACATCCACACACACCCACACTCACAGACCCACTAAGGCAGTCATGCACCCACTCACACAGCGACTCAGACAGTCACCCACCCACTGAGAGATCCACTCAGAGACTCATGTATCCACTCACACACCCACTCAGACACTTACACACCCACTCACAGACCCATTCAGACACTCACATACCTATTACACACACACACACACACACAATCAGACACTGATGGAGCCACTCTTAGACTCAGTAAGAGACTCATTAAGAGACTCTTGCCCTGACTTACATACTCCCTCAGAACCTGAAGTATGTACTCACATACCCACTCAGACTCTTGCACCCACTTGCATACACATTGAGACACAAAGTCATTGTAACATGTATCGAGTCAAAACAAAAATTATAAATGGTAAATGTGTTGTGCATTGAATTTGTGATTTTGATTTGCGGATTCATGATTGAGTCGGGACTCTGAAATTCTTTTTTTTAAAGGATTTATAATGAATAATATTTGCAGTTGGGCAATAGTGTGGCTCTGAAAAGAGAATTTGTGTTCATTGTGAGTATGTGACAGGTACACATAAGACTGGATGCAGAGTTTCGGGTTCCTGAGAAACACCCTGTTGCTTTCGTCTGTGAAGTAAACTCCATCACTTCTCTAGAATCCATGCATGTCAAAACGCAGGTTGTTATTGTAGATATATCCCATGGTATGGTCTCTGAGGAAGGCAGAAACAGCTTTATTAACATATTTTCTTGCTTTGTCAATCTGTGGACAGAATTGATGTGACCACTTCTATTTCTGCCTTTGGCATATTTTGGAATACACCAAGACAGTGTGAGGGAAAAGTGTCATCAATTGTGGAAAGGTATCCTTCATTGGGATATACAGTCCTACCGCAGTCAGTGTTCCTAGGCCATTGCCACCATAGTGCACAATCATGAGGTCAGGGGGTTGGGAATCCACAATGTTTTAACGAAGGGAAGAAATTGGTTCCACTTTAACGCTCTCTGGACAATCCATTTATTCTCCACAAAAGGCAAACCCAATTCCATGTCAATGTCACTCTTTCTAGTAGACTCTCTGGCCCAGAAGACATAACTGTGACCACCAATCCACACTCTAAACCATTTTGAAGGTAGGAGCAGTAGCACACAGGAGAAGGCTGCAGCAGAATGTGACAGTTAGTAGAATGGAAGACAGTTAAAATGGAGGAGTGGACCTGGTTTAAAAAAAGGATGTATTTGATTGGGTGATGTAAATAGTTTGCTACCTAAAAATAGGTCGTTAAATTTGTGAATAAAGTAGGTAGATCTGTGATTGGCTGTGGATAAATCTTTCACAAGTTACGCTACTGTGGATATGCTTACGTTTTGAAGCAGTCAACCACACCCACTACAGTTAAACTTGAAGCTGATATTCTCTGGTTAGCAAGGGTGTGAACTTTTGACTTACTGATGCAGTAGAGTGTTTTAAAGCAGGTTGCTATGGCAACTGGAGTAAAGCAGTGTGAAAGCAGTGTGGGGGAAGTGTTCCAAATACACTATACTTTGAAACAGCAAATCATAGTCATTTAGATATAGCATGTGTTGCAAAATATGAATTTTCCTAATCATGACTGTCATTATATCTGAAATGTCATTGAAGAAACATAGCACTATCATAGTAAATGCTTCAGCGCACCCCCGTCTGGAGTCACGGCTCCATCGCCAAGTTACACAGGGGGCCGTGCTGAGCATCACTTTTTTTTTCTTTTTTTTTCCTCATTTGCTTCTATCACACCATTTCGCTTTTCTTTGCCAGCTGAAATGTCCAAAAACCTCATATGCTGACATGAGTTACTAGAAGCAGAGTCACTTGGAAGGACGCCCTGGAGTACTGTTTCTCACCATCCGAGATTCAATATACACCTTTACCGGGTGGAAGAAACCTACCACATTGAAGCAGGTGCTATCAGCCAAGGCAGAGAAGGGCCTAATCATAGGACCCCATATCTGATAAACAAAGTGGCTGCTTCCACCAGCTCAAAAGGGGTGCCCAAAATTCCTACCTTCGAAGTCCCTTGACTGACGTGTCTAAGTTAGCCACATTTTTCACAGATAGTATCCAGTCCTCATACCTTGGTGGAATCTGGGATACCCAGAGTTTACAAATTTCTCTATGGGCCAACAAAATTGCATAAATAGCAAGTTTGCATTCTTCTTATTACTTACTATTTGAGAGTCCAAGAGCCCAAAAATAACTAGTAAAGCACTTACCTCAATTTGGATCCTCAGAGAATCAGATAGCGCTTTACTCACGGCCATCCAAAAGAATTGAATCTTTGAACATGTGAAGATCATCGTCCTTCATACTGCTACACTTCGTACACGCCACATCTCCTTTCCCAAACTTTGATAGCCTTTGAGGAGACCAATAGGCCCTGTGGACGGTGAAAAGATGGTTCCCTCTTAGGTATGCAGGTTTTACTATTTTGTATAAAGTGAGCATAGATGCTTGCCATTGATCTTCCTGCATAGCCGTCAGCAAGCATCTTCCCATAGGTCAACTGGGAAAACAAAGTTCTCGTCCTCCATTTCCATCATCCACCAGTACCAAAGTGCGATCTCCTTGTTTGGGATCCGTCTGAAAATCAATTTCTCCTCAATATCGTTGTACTCCCCAATTTTTGTGATAGAAGCTTGGAACCAACTCTGAACATGAAGGTATTTATACCTTGATATTCTTTAATCGGATTTCTGGTTGTAATACTCCCAGGATACCAAATGATCTTCATTTAAGAGATGTTTCCAAGCAACTATACACGCTTCCCTCAATGGTGCAGCCAGCGTGTCTTTAGTCCACTCAGGGGAGCCCGGAAAATCCCAGATGGGAGCAAAATGGCTAAAGTATGGCAGTTTCATGGCTTTCCTCACTCTATACCATGTCTCAGCCATGCCACGTAAGATTTTCAATCTAACTTTTTAAAAGTATATTGGGTCTGCATACTTAAACATGAAACCACCTTCCATCAGATTCTGGCTCCTCAACTGAACCTCAAATAGTCTGCCCATCTCTGATTTAGAGAGTGTAGCCAAAAACATTCTTCCTTTTTTTATCAAAAAAGACCAGGAGTTAAAGAGCAAGTCGGGTAGCGCTAAGCCTCCTTTTTCCAGTCTCCTTCTCAGCTTCTTCCAAGAGATTCTTGGCCCCTTAGAGGCCCAGATAAAACAGCTAATCTGACTCTGAAGTTTTAGAAACCACGTTTTACAAAAGGGGAGAGGAATAGCCTCAGAAAGAAAAGTGAACTTCAGAGGGATTACCCTTTTTATAAGATTAACCCGCCCAAACAGAGTCAGGAGGAGATGTGCCCAGTTCTTTAAAAGGGTAACCACTTCCTTCCTGACAACCTTAAAATTTTCCTTCGTGAGGTTAGAAATATCTTGTGTAATCTTTACCCCTAAATATCTCATGTCCTTAGTACATCTTACTTCTTACGCTTCTAAATTCCAGGCCATACCCTCAGTTTTTTGTCTATTAATCCTGTAGCCTGAGATTTTACCAAAGTCTTTGGTGATTTTTAAAACAGACTCAAGTGCACTCTGTATATCCCTAGTAGAAACCACAATGTCATCTGCATACAGGCCAATCTTTTTACTTCAGCCATTATATTGAAATGGCAGAATTTCTGGAGAGCCTCTAGGTCTGCTAGCCAATGGCTCAATATATAAATCAAATAAAAAGGAGACAGTGGGCAGCCCTGTCTAGTTCTCCTTGGTATCTGGACCAATTCTGTCAGGGCACCATTAACTAGAACTCTAGCTGTCGGGGTAGCATAGATACCTACCAGAGTTCTAGACGTGTTAGGGTTGAGATTTAGAACATTAGCTATCGCTTTTTTCTAAAGACCCAGTTAAAACAATCGAACGCTTTAGCGGCTTCAAGTGCCATAACCGCCATGGGGAGCTAATAGGTGGCGGCCAAGTCTATCGTCCTTATAAGGTTGAATGTTAATTCTTTGAGCATTCTACCACGAATAAAGCCCTTTTCATCTTTGTGCACCACCAAAGGAATAACCCCATTCAGCCTTTCTGCAATAATTTTCGCTAATAATTTGTAATCACAGTTTAAAAGTGATATTGGCTTATATGAGTCACAATTTATGGGGGATTTACTGGGTTTCAGAATTAAAGCGATAGTGGCCTCTTTCCATGAATCTATTAGGCCCATTCCTGTAAGAAAGATTTCGTTAAACATATGCAGCAGGTTCGGGGCTAATATATCAGCCAGGGCCTTATATACTTTGTGAGGAAGACCATCGGGTCCGGGAGCCTTGCCTTTCTTACCCTCTCTTACAGCCAGATTCATCAAACTAAAATCGGCTCGCAAAGGGCCAGATTCTGAGAATCTGGCCCTTTGCAAGCGCTATTTTTGCATTTGGGATTCATCATCCCAAATGCAAAAATGGCAATTCTAGAAATCGCTAAATTGCGATTAATTGCATTTAAGGAATCTCAATTTGAGATTCCTTAAATGCAATTCATGAACCATTTTTAAATCGCGAATTCACAATCTGGGGACGCTATTTACCGCAAAGTCTAACTACGTGGTAAATAGCAAAAACTTTGAAAAATGCACTAAAGTGCATTTTTAAAAGTTTCATGTTGCGCACACACATGCCCTAAGGGCATGTGTGTGCGCAACATATGTGCACACCTCAATTTCAGGGGTGCAACAGGTTGTCCTTTGGACACCCCTGCACCCTTGAAATCGCAATCTCAATTTGCAAATCGCTAATTGCGATTAGCAAATTGAGATGGTCTTCCCATTCATACTGCTACACTTTGTACACGCCACATCTCCTCTAGGCCCATAGGAATGAATGGGGAGATATTCCTTAATTGCAACTCGCAATTTGCGAGTCGCAATTAAGGAATTATTAGAAATTGCTATTTTTTAAGTGATTTCTTGATGAATAGCATTTTGCTATTCCTTAATAGCGAATCAGTATTTTTTGCTATTAAGGAATCGCAAAAAGTGTTCTTGATGAATCTGGGGGTTAATCTTTTCTGAAGTTCCACTGTATTTATGCTTCGGTTCAGAACCTTACTCTTCTCTATTGATAATTGGTCAATCGGGTCCTGAGCCAACCAACTGACTACTTCTTCTTGGGTAACCGCTGAGTCCTCCTGGTAAACTTCCGCAAAATATTTGCGGAAGGCCAGTTCGATAGCCTGGTTGTCAGAGAGTAGAGCCCCAGATTGTTCGCATCTGATCTCTTTAATTGTGTTTTTGACTTGATCGCTCTTGACTTTCCATGCTAATAATTTGCTAGATCCCTCCCCGTATTCAAAATGTGCCAGGCGACTTGTCTCCCATTTTCCCTGACCCTATCTTGGACAGTAACTGAAAGAGCTTCCTGTAATAGCACAATTTCAGTCAACCTGGTATCCTGTTGTCCCTGGTTGCTTACAGAAGACAGTCCATTCTCCAACAAGCAAATCTTCTCCTCTAAATTTAAGATCTTCTGCTGATATAGTCTTCTCCTGGCTGCTGCAAGAGTGCCCAGTCTGCCTCTTAAATATGCCTTATATGAGTTCCAAACTGTTCACATCGAAGAAGAGCCCACGTTATTTAAAAAAAACTCTACTGGCTTCAATTTCAATGTATCGAGAGACTGCGGATCCAACAGAATGGAATGATCTAATATCCATCTAGATTGAAGCTGCGTCCAACCCAATTTTATCCGAAGTAGTACAGCTAAATGGTCTGAGAAATGTGCACCTATATGTTGGATGTCTAATACCGAGTCCCTTAATCTATTATGAATTAGTAAATAGTCAATCCTAGAGTGATGCCTATATTTTTTATTATGAAATGTAAAGCTTCTGTTTAGGCCCACTCTCTGCCGCCAAATATCGCACAGGCCCAATTGCCTGGTCAAATGGTCTGCCATTGCCGAGATTTTAGGATTAACCACTGCTCTGCTATTTAGTGACCTATCCAACTTATGGTCAATTACGGCATTGAAGTCCCCCGCCATAATATTCGGGTCAGGAAAATTTTGTAGCTCGGCATATAAAGCTTCAAGGGGGCCTTTGTCATCTTGATTTGGGCCATAATAGCCGACCAAAGTATATTTATGGTCATAGATATTTAACTTTGCTACGAGCCACCTGCCCGAGATAGTGGAAACACTGCCTTATATAGTGATATTTGCTCCCTGTTTTATCAGGATTGCAACACCTTTAGTTACTGCTGTTTGCTTTGTTACGACTGCACAGGAGATCCATTTTTTAGCTTTAAAGAACTCAGAACACTCAGCCTGTGTCAAATGGGTCTCCTGCAAAATAATAATTTGTGCCTGGCAATCCCTCAAGTATTGCAATTTTTTCTCTCGTCTAGCTCTGACCCGCAGACCGTTCACATTCCAAGAGTGTATTCTTATCTCATTGGCTACTTTCTTGGCTACCATCTATGAATTCCATTCTGAGTTGATCATTGGCTGGAGATTAAAAAATGGCAATTGAGGATATTTTTTCTTCCCTTTATGCTCCCCACCCTGTCCCCTGTAACAAAACCCACACCCCTCCTGGAAAACCCTTCCTTGGCTTACCAAAATAGGAGAACCCTATGGAAGCCCATCGCCCAGAGTTACCTCAAACTATACCCATATAAACTATGGGATAGAAAAATAAATTGGGGAAAAATAGAAAGGAAGCCTATTCAAAGAATCGTTCTTTAGACCCTTTAGTTTAGTACCTATACTAGATGCTCCGCAGGATCAATAAGGGATATTTTCCTTACTAACACCCTGACTGAAAACTCTCAATGAACCTATCCACTTCTTCAACAAAACGGAAGGAATGCATCTTAATGTTGAGCATTACCTTTAGCATCGCTGGAAATGTTAGTTGCACTGACGCACCGAGCTTCCTTTGAGGGTAAATTCTCTTACCTAACTCCCATTGTCTATTGGAAGTCTAACTCGAAACGTCTGATCTAACTTCAAACTTTACTCCATCTATCTTCATCACTTTTTTCACAGAGCTCGAGATAGAATCTTCTCCTTAAGGGAGAATGTCAAGAAGTTTACCTGAATTCTCCTTGGTTTAGTCCTGTTTGGGTTAGGTCTGTAAGGATCCCTGTGTATCCTCTGGATATCCCTACTGATCTCCTCCTCTGACTTTTCAAGGAGTAGCTCTTTTGTAATCAGGTGTACTATGAAAAGTTTAATGTCCTCTCCTTCCTTGCCCTCTGGAATTTTCAAAAACGTAAAGTTATTTTTCCTCTGGAAGTTTTCTAACCTTTCAAGCCCCTCCTGTTGTTTTCTATCCCTCATTTTTAAGGCCTCTAGCTCTGCTGTGTTGCCCGTCATTGTTTCTTTGAGTACCTTTACTCCCCCTTCAAGAAGCACAGTTCTCGAGCTTAAATCATCGAATTTCTTCTCCAAGTTGTCACAGACGTCTCTGATATCTTTTTGGTTACATTCTGAAATTTCAAAATTATTTTTTATTTCCATCATAAGAGTTGTAAGCAGAGTGGCAATGGATGCATCCTCTTTAACAGGAGTTTTCGGGGGGGATCGTACCTCCTTGTTACCTTGATCATTGATTATTTCATTTTTCTCCTAGCTTGGAGGGCAAGGGGGATCCTTAGCAGGACCCAACTCTGTGGCTAGGACCTGGTAGAGATTTGGAAAAACATCCTTTGACCAATCCCCCACACTTGGGGTTTGCTCTGTGTCAGAGGATGAAGTTTGGTCACTATTTTTATGAAGACCCTGTTAAGATCTTGGATCCATCTTAGCACTGACTGTCCAGAGGTTATTACTCAATATGATGGATTTTTAGAAGGACTTTAAAATAGGTCCTGAGTGAGGGATTGACCTTCATTTTATGTTCAGAAAATTGATATTTTTTAAGAGGTTTATAACGTGGCACTGTCTCCTTAACTACAGACTCCTTTATTGATGTAAACCTACTAGCAGATTTTATATTATGTCTTACTGTCTGTTCCCCTACTACCTTTGATTTAATGTCAGCTTTGTTAGGGGGCACCTCTAGTGCTGCATCCCCAAAGTTGGCCTCTCCAGCGCTTCTGAGAGTATATCTGGAGAGACCTGGACCCCCTTCGGCTCCCTCTAGCCCCTTTCTTCTACCTCTTCGTAGTTTGGTGCTCATACAGTTTAGATCAGGGAGCAGAGGTCGAGAGGATTCTAAGTGAGAGCTAGGAAATACAAACTCCAAGCCCCCTACCTTGTTTGAAGTTTTGGTCTGTGCTGGTGTAGAGACTGATGCGGTGATTGTAAATCCTTTGGCGGGTTCAGCTCCTTCGGCGTGTGACCCGTGAATGAAATTCAGGGGACTGGTGCTGCTCTGCCCGTCTCCAGCTCCCCTGCCCCGGAAAGGAATCCGGGAAGTGGCACGCCTTCCTCTGTGGAACTCCAGCGCTGCTCTCAACCACGGCTGATCCCCCACGTGTTGCCAAACCAGAACGCGCTGCATGAGAAGTATTGAGCGATCTATGAACGAGGGTCATTAATAACGAAGGTATAGGAAGGCTAGGTGGTCAATGCCTGTCTACCTTTCTATTTCCCTATTTTCGTGAGTATACAAACATTTTCTCCGGGTTCCAGGTTCCGGGTTCCGGGCTCCCGCGACCTGCACGCTTAGATGGCTGCCATTATTTTTCCCCCATATGTAAGTGCTGTGTGCATTCAAATTTCGTCTTTAATTTCTATTTCTTGCTAGGTCTGGTGGCTCAGTGGACTAATACATCCACTGCAGGGGCCTGTGTTCGACCTCATGGTCACAGGTTCAAATCCGGGTGCGTCCACTCAGCCTTTCATCCATTTGAGCTCGATAATATGAGTACCATTGAGTTGGGTAACAATATACATCTGTTATTTCAGCGCCAAGATGCCCTGTTGCTGGGGTGAACGTGCTCTTTACAAATTCACTGGTTATGTTATGTTATGTTAATGAGGAATTGGTCCGAGCAAGTTTCATTTTCTGGAATCCTTGCTCCATCAGTACCACCTTAGATGATTTGTTACAGCGTGCTGTGAGAGCAATTCATATGAAAATTGAATCAGCAGAACGATATGTGTCATTGGCTTCCCCTCCTGCCCCCAAGCCTGAGACTCCACAGGTCCACTCTGATCCTACTATGGTTGAAAGGAACTCCCACTGCTGTAAATCTCTGGGCCCCGGGTGTTCCAACAGTGGCTGCTGGCTTTGTTGATAATCTGGAGGGGGCTCAAATTTGTGCACGGAAATCAAACTTAAAAAGCCTTGAGGGAAGGAGGAAGACAGCATAAGGGATGGCTAAGAGACAATGTACCTGTCGCCCAGCGTCTCTGCACAGTCCGAGACCCGGGCCTATCTGTGGCCCAGCAGTCACAATATGAGTAAACCCAGAGAAACTGTGCCGACAAGGTTGAAGAAATATAAAAGGGGTGGTAACGTGTATAAAGTGTGCCTGAGTCGATTCTGGCTCATCTAAAGAAAGTGGAAGAGGGGTTGACAAATCTAGTAGTGATTCTGTTGAGCATCATCCAGCAGTGTTACCACCAAATGTCTCTGGGGTGCTGCTAACACTACTGCCCAGTCTATGGACCCATGCCTTGCTCAGTTCGGTCGGACTAGAGCTGACAATTCAATTATTCCCCCTGACATTGTGTGTCCACCTGGCATCTCTCTAAGAATTGTCTCAGAGCAAAAGAGGAAGACTAGCAGCTCAGAGAGGGAGATAATTAACAATCTGACCATTATTTACTCCCAGCTTGTTTCCTGTATGTGACAATAATGACTAATGTACCCCATTTTTGCCCCCAGGGTGTAGCTGAGTCATCTGACCAACTAAGATCCTCCACTGGTTACAGGTCTAGGTTTATCTTGCCAATTGTGAGGGAGAACCGTATAACTATGATGAGAAAGGTTGGGTGGATTGTACCTAATAGGAAAACTATTGAGGGGACCAGTGTTATTATAAATGTTAAACACCCCAGGGCAGCAGGTGAGACTCTGTCTAGATCTCCACGCCTAGTAACAATCCTAGTAACATAGCTCTTCTGCCCTGGGGTATTTCTATCGCACCTGCATCAATCTCACAGGGTGCAAGCCCCCGCTCTACCTGCCCAATTTCCAGTGGCTGATTGTCAGCCTGCTGTACCTCATCCAACAGATTTATGGCACTAAGCGAGTTACAGGTATTAGACTGATATAACATCACTGGGGATTCACCCAATCAGGGGGAATGGGGTAATAAACCCAATGATTCTCTATGTCCCAGTCAAGAGCCTGCAGTCGGGCCTGATGCACCCTTTTGTAATTTTATCATAGTGCTAGTTGAGCCAGTGGTATCAGGAAACCCAAGTCAAACTTTTGCATCCCCCTACCAGCATTGGTGGGACATAAAGAAGTATGTTTCTTACATCATGGAACATATTTGGTTTTAAAAACAAGCTAGATGCCCCAGGTTGATTCCATATTACCTCCACTTCTAATGTGATTTGTCTTCAGGAAACCTGTGATGTAGTCCCCTCCTACGTGGAAGGATTCTCTTCTATTTGTAAGCCTGCTGCGCCATCAATTATCAGGTTGACCAAAGGGTGGTCTTCAAATTCCAATTTCAAATGTGTTACCCGCGGTTATTAGGAGATCCTTTACTGCGTCGCCCTATTACAATCTTGCGTGACTCCTTTTCGGGCAGATCTTTCCTGGTTTAAATACATTTTTATAATAATATTTTTGATTCCACACTATGGGCCCGATTCACAGAACTAACTTAAGACAAAATCCTAAACTTACTACCATTTTGGTATTCACAGGAGGCACTTACTCATTTCGGTATTCACAGAAGTTAGGAGTCCTAACTTTAGGACTCCTAAATGCCTTCTGTGAATACCAAAAGTCCTAAAGTTAGGACTTTTCTCAGTTTAGGAGTAGTAAAGGAAGGACTCTTAACTTTAGGACTCCTAAATGCCATCTGTGAATACCGAAAGTCTTGAAGTTAGGATTTATTTTCAGTTTAGGTGTCCTAAAGTTAGAAGTTCTAACTTTACTACTCCTAAACTGAGAACAATCCTAATTTTAAGACTTTCGGTATTCACAGAAGGCATTTAGGAGTCCTAACGTGAGGACTCCTAACTTCTGTAAATACCAAAATAAGCACGTGCCTTTTGTGAGTGTGAATACCAAAATGATTAAGTTTTTCCTGTGAATACCAAAATGGGTGATTTTAATATACATACAGGTATGCTTGCATCAAAATTGGTGTGTGGTATAACCCGTCAGCAGGTGCCTGGGTCCCTCACTTTTCACTTAACTCCTATGGTTAGTCTCTTAATTCCCTAATATTTTAGTATGATAAATTATTACGAGAGAAACATACTGAAGAACTAAATTACCTGATCCCTTCTGTTATTGGTAGAGGAGTTATTATGACTATTCACCATTTTTAGTCTCCTTTTCGACCAGGAACCTTGTTATCGATCACAGAATAATACCAAGTGCACTAAGTGACCATAAGCCGCTAGTTGTATATATGTTATTATAAGCCGAAAAGACTGCTAACATGGATGCCATAAGTTGACAGGGTAGATCCTCCAGCTGTGCCCCAGAAGCTGTTAATTACTAATGAAGCAGAGTTTAAGTAGTGCCTGGGTAACAAAGTAAATATTATGTTACTCATATTTGCATTTGAAGCTATTACCAGGTCACTTAATGCTTTTCTAACCCAAAAGTCTAGACACCCGGCCCATAACAAAGTATGGTAGGTTTGATCATTCATGCACTCAGGCTGCTAAAGTGCTGTGGGCAGCACTGCACAACTCACCAAGGGACCTAACTGTCATCAAAATACTTAAAAAGGACTACAACTCAGCTTTAGCCAAGAGCCAAGAGTAAGTAGGCACTTAGGGAAGAGGCTTGGGCAAATTTGACCCAGGAAACTGAGGGCAATGATGCCACTCTGTTTTGGAATACTATTAATGCCCCATTCCTGAAAGGTGACACAGCTCCAGAACTCACTCCGTCTGTCCCACCCTATGCGTGGGTTGAGCATTATTGAGGCATTTTCAACTCTCTATCGGGTGATACAGAGCAGATAGGCAGCTGAGTCGCTAGGAGACCTCAGGAGGTGTCCCTGGAGGAAGTTATTTTAGCCTTCCGCCATAGTGGATGGAATATTTTGCCCGGGCAGATGGAGTTCTGGTTCAAGCCTTCAAGGTTGTAGGAGAACTTTGGGGCCCTATTTTTCTTAACGCAGTTGCAGAGAGTGCGATTCCCCCTTGCTGCGCTGACTCTATTATATTGTCCAACTTTAGGAAGGGGGATACATCCGATCCTAAGTGCTACCGCCTAATTTCATTTTTGGATTCTTCTGCCAAAAGGACAAGGAGGGTTCTCCTACAAAGATTGGAGCAGTGGGCCACCGATAACTCCATCCTGTCAGAAGCACAGTATAGTTTTAAAGAAAGGGTTGGGAGACTTTAAAACAGTGTGTCAACCTGAACCTTCTTATCGGGAAATCTACAAAGGTCAAGGGGGTTACACTATCTTTATTTTTGCTTACCTCAGTAGTGCCTTTAATTTGGTCGATCATTTGACTTTATGGCAATCTTACTCTCACTTGAGGTACCCGAGAATATTGTTAGCTTTCTTACTAATTTGTATGAGAGATTGACTGCAAAGGCACATGTTGGCTCAAGCAGGCAATGTACTCACTCCTTTAAAGTCAGAAGGGAATAAGGAAGGATTATATCCTGGCTCTGTTTATTTTTTGCCCTTTACATCAATGGCGTTGATGATGCTCTCAGGGCTCTGCAGGTCAACGCGCCTGTTTTCACTAGCCGGTTGGTCCCTGTGTTACTTTCCACCAATGACTCAGTTTTGATGTCAAAAACAGCTGTCGGCCTGCACAGACTATGGACACCTTTGTTGATTTTATGGAGGGGAGGAAACTGAAGATCAACATTACCAAAACCTACACGAAACATATGGGAAAAAGACACAGAGGAGCAGAAGCATCTAGATCACAGATTCCCCGATTACGAAGATCAATACATTCAATGATTTGGGTATATAATACTTGCCAGCAATGGCTCATGGGTCAATCAAATACAAAGTGCTAGGCTAAAAAGGAATAGGGTCTGCAAAGGTGTCTTTAGATCTTTAAGTAAGCACAATAGTCGTCCTACTAGAGAAATAATTAATATATATAAAGCCAAAGCACTGGCTTGCGCCATGTATGTAGGGGGCACTGGTGGATATGCCCCGAGTGGCCCTTTACAGGCAGAGGAGAATGCCTTCCTCAAGCGTATGCTAAGTGTCCCTACCTCGGTCTCAACATACATTACCCATAAAGAGGTGGGACTTAGCTATCCGGAGGATTTACTATTACTCAAGCGGTCAATTTGGGCTAAGCCTGAAATTACCTTTACTAGATCGATCATCATTCATTGTCATACACTTGACTATGTTTTGTACATCCCTTGACTCTCCTATATTAAAGTTTCATGACTTCCTCATAATTCAGTTCCCATACAGTGTGATGGACCTGCATAAAAGTGAGTTAAAAGTCCCTTTTTAGGCTCCAGATCTGGAAATAGGGCTCTTGTTGAAGGTAGGAATCCTATGGTCACCCTATGCATGTTCATTTTATCCAGAGAAGGCTTCCAAATGTATTAGTCTATGGTCTTATGCTCTCAGCACCGATTTGTTCTAACCGGGTGGTGGAAAAGGAATTGTGTACTTGTTAGTTCCCTTTCGCCTAATGAAACAACGACTTAGCCATGTAACCCCATGTCCATGTGATGGCACTTCAAAGCTGAGTACTAAGCACTTTATTCTTTTTTGTTGTTTTATGATGGGTTGCAACGATTTTATCTGAAACCACTTTTCAATGCAAATAGTGTCAGTGACCACAAAGCTGCGCTAAAATGTCTACATGCCTTGACGGACTCTTTTCTAAGTTTCTGTATTTCTTCACTTGTATGGGGTGCAGTACAAATTACAAAAAGCATTTCTTATCTAGCTTAATACGGAGCATACTCATTTTCGTTTTTTATTACACTTTAGAAGCATATGATGAACTGAAGATACACTGTCAAGAATTGTTCTTCTAGGGACCATAGACTGGTTCTGGAGGCCTCCAAATCTTCTCCCTATCAATGAATCAATCATTTGTATAGCGCGGCTAATCCCTCCGGGGGTAACCAGGTGCTGTGCTGCAGTTATCAATTGAAGAGCCAGTCTTGAAATCATTCCTGAAGTGGTTCAGCAAGGGAGAAATGCGGAGGTGGGGGGGTGTTCCAGGCTTTGGCGGTGAGATGGGGGAAGGAGTGTCCTTCAGAGCGGCGGATACGTTGTGTCTGAGTGAGCGCGAGGTGTGTGGAGTGGAGGTTTCCAGGGGGTTGGTGGAAGATCGGTCGGTGATTCATGTAGTCTGGTGCTTAGTTGTGGAGGGCTTTGTATGCGTGGGTCAAGAGCTTGAACTGGCATCTCTCCTGTATGGGGAGCCAGTGGAGATCTTTCAGATGCTGGATGATATTTGCCATCTTGGGCAGGTTGAGGTTCAGTCGGGCTGCTGTATTCTAGATTTTCTGGAGTCTTTGTAAGAGTTGGGTGGGGGTGTCCGCATAGAGTGTGTTGCCATAGTCGAGCTGGCTGGTGATGAGGGCCTGCGTCAGTTTTCCTCGTGCTGATTGGGAGCCATCTGAAGATTTTGTGGAGCATGCAGATCATAGAAGAAGGCAGAGGCCACGTGTTTACCTGATGTTTCATGGAGAGTATGCTGCTCAGAATGATGTAGAGGTTTCGGGCATGGTCTTTTGGTGTAGGGATGGGTCCGAGCTCTGTTGGTTGCCTGGAGTCATTTAAAAAGGGCTGTATGTTTGCCAAAGATCAGAACTTAAGTTTTGTCCGTGTTTAGTTTCAGGCAGTTGTCTTTCATCCATTTTGCGATATTCTTCATGATGTTGTGAAAGTTGTTTTTTGGGTTTGTTGAGAGTGAGAGGAGGAGTTGAGTGTCGTCGGCGTAAGAGACAATACTGATGTGCAATCTGACAATACATGCAAGTGGAGTCATATAGATGTTGAAGAGAGTAGGACTGAGGGATGAATATTGGGTGACTCCGCTGATGATGTGCTTGGGTTGCAAGGTGAAGGGAGGGATGTTTTGTATGTTGTATGCATCCCCTGTATTGTTATAATTATTAAGAACACTTTAAGCCAGGTAACGGGAATAAGTGCTCAACACCTTGCAGGAAAACAGTAGTTCACACAGTTTGAAAGGTCTAATCATACAGTGTGAAACCTAAACCACAAACAGTACAATAGAAAAGTAAAAAAAGGGAGTTTACAGAAAATGAAGGAATAGATACTGTGAAGGATTTCTATCTATTAGTCTTGGTTTGAATGGGAGTTGCAATGTGTGAATTGTAAATATGTTTGCTTTAAATGATTAGTAAAGAAAAGAGAAAACCACAAATGCCTCACTGTCTTGATATACAACCAGGTTCCCTAGTACTTGTGTGGTGGAGGAGTAGAGGACAGAACATTTAAATCTCAGACAAAATAGACTTAAAACACTGATTTCTCTAAAATTCTGTGAGCATGAGCTGCACACTATTACTATTCTAATGTATGTTCTTGTTTTTAAGGGGAATGTTGTGCCATCAATGGTAGTCTCAAACCAATGGACAACACAGAAAGCCGAATTCAAATGGTTTAAAAGAGTTAGTTGAAAAAAATTATTCAAACACTTTCAATGGAATGGACAACAGCTTGAGGAATATATTTTCCATTAATGGACATGAAGAATACCTAAGCTTGAGTAAATGCGTTTTACCTTTCAGGGTTAACTTATATCCAGAATATGGCTATATTTAATTTCCACTGGAACAAACATGCTGTATGTGAGGTGTGAAGCAGCAGCAGTGCCCCAGTAACAGTGTTAGCCAGTCTCGTCCCTTCAGGTCAATCAACCTTCTCCCTGATTCGTAGGGCATTTTGAGAGAAACCAGCAATATGGCTTAGTGAGTTAACCACCGTTCCTTTTTTTTTTTTATTTGAGCAAAATTCAAACAAAGGATTCAAAAATACATATTCATTAAATGTATAAAAGATACTACAGTCATAATAATACATCAAAAAGACAGAGAAGATGGCAAGCATATTCATAATTGTATCACCCAGAAAAAGAAATAAAACAAAAATAGAAAGAAAGAGAAAACAGAATTGGATAAAGCATGTGTTAAATAAATTAAACAACAATAAACCAAACATATCAAATCGGGACAAGGAGAGAAGGAGGCCTCACATTAGCATACCAACCAGAGATTGGAGCCCGAATCTGGGCTCCAAAAAGCCTAGTTTTTTTGCCTCTAGTGAGGAAATATAAATTTTATGGTCAAGATGTGTTCCCTAGCGCCTTAGGTAACTTAACAGAGGAGCAATCTGCTATGCGGGTTGTTGTCCTTCAAAATCGTCTTGTTATTGACGTCATCTTGGCAGATAGAGGTGGAGCCTGTAAGGTCATCGGGTCAAGTTGCTGCGTTTTCATCCCACAAAATGCGCCATCTGTCTATCAAGCTATTACCCGTCTGCATAAAATTGCAAATCAGATACATCAGAATCCAGGCACCTGGACTTGGTCCGGTTGGTTCTGGACAACGTTAACTGCCTGGGGATGGAAGATCCTATCCTTCCTAGGTTTCGGCCTTGTCATAGTATTCAGCTGCTGCCTGTGCCTACAGTGTGGGCCGGCGATATGTGGACTGTGTGCCACATCATGCATTGAACATTCCAGTTTCCTCTCAAATCATCAAAGAAAGAAAGATGAGCAAATGATGTTGCAAGAACAAACTGATCAATTTATGATGATTAATATATCATGAAGGGTCCGTAGGGAACAAGGAGGGAATGAGGAAATATAAATTTTATGGTCAAGATGTGTTCCCTAGCGCGTACCCCACCGTCTCCATGTACGAGTTAAAGTGCATGTAACTTCCCTCCTGTACCAGCTATGAAGACGCAAATACATTTGCGTCCAACGTTAACATGTCCTCTTTCAGACCCACCATGAATGGGTTGAATGGTCCGTTCCTAAGTATGCTATGCCAACGTCTTTTTGTAGTATACTTCTACGTTTTTCAGCTCTGGCTGAGTAGGCCCTGAATTTCTGCCACCGAGCCTCTTTTCTGGCTTCTGACTCCAAGGGCCTCTGCCCAGGCTGCCTCTGTACCCGTGAACTCTGACTTACTTTCAGCGCGGCCCCTCGCGCTCAGCTCAGCCTGCTGCCTGCCAAGATTGACTATAACCTTCGAGTTATCTGTTCCGCTCCCCGAAAATACATTCCTGCCTGCTAGTTTCAGTAAACATTCCCCTCAGCTGCAGAGCCAAAGGGCCGGCCTGTCTCTGTGCAAGTAATTCAAGTAATTCATAGCCCTTGTTGCCATGCTCCCATGGAAGGCCCATGCCCCCACGCTTCTCATACAGACACTCAGGCGCTTATACACGCACTCACAGCAAGTATAGAATAGCTTCTGCCCTAGAGACCTTTCCGCCCAGATAGCCTAGTTCCTAAACATCAGATATCAGATATGATAGAAGCACAAGTTGATCTGACATGCCAGACTTCTGTCTCTTTCCGTCAGTGTAAATGTCAAGTCCCCTGCACCCTCCAGCTTCACGTCAATCACACGTCATGCAGCTGCGCGCGCATCCAAGCTTCCGATTTCTGCTGACATTGCAACATTTCTGTTAGTGCCACCCCTTTTGTGACACCTACCTGTGACATTTCTAGCACACACCTCTAGTTCACGCCTCTTGATTACGCACTTGTACCACGTGTATACTGTTATCTTGTCTTCTCTCAGCTGTTACGCCTCCTGCACTGTTGCTTATGGCATGAATTAAGTATATAAGCTATGTACTGTTAATAAAATGTAGCGCTCTATCCCTTCTGACACCCCTGTGGTGGTCAGAACATGATATCCTGGTCACGACCATTCCTTTTTAAGGAATAAAACCCCTAAGAACTCTAACACCACGGACTCTGTCTTTTTCTTCCGATCTGAGTTATTATTGATTAAGTACTTACCTGCATAGAAATTAAGAGAGTAAATTAATTATTTACGTCATTTGGCGCCCGAACAGGGACCCCTCCCCCACCTCACGCGCCGGTTGGCGCATTGCAAGCTCTGTCCCCTGCCATCAGTTAGATGGACCATACGCGTACCGGCAGGATTTCCTGCATCTCCCTCTGACCCACGGAGGTGACGAAAACTGCGATCAGTGCCCAGATGAGGCGGTGAGGAGTGCGGAGGATCCCGACCAGAGCCTAGCCGAAAGAAACAAGGTCCGAGGTGTCAAGAGGCCCACCAGGTTTCCGAAGTTTTCCGAAGTTTCCCGAAGTTTTCCGAAGTTTCGAGTCGAGTCCAGTCGAGTTTTCCGAGGCCTTCTGTTTTCCATGCTTCCCGGTGAGTACCATTGCTGGGACGTATCTAGACGGGTTTGGGTACACAAGTCCGGTCTGCACTGTTTTTAGGCAGTGTATCTGTACTGTTTAGCAGTATATCTAGTATTCTGAATTTCTGAATTTCTGCACTGTTACAGCAGTGTATCTGTACTGTTTAGCAGTACATCCGGTATAGGGGGTAGTCATCTATGTCTCAAATGTCTTTTCATGTGATTAATGTTGTGGTATGAATGTGACCGTTTTATGTGCATTATTGTGTGTTTTCTTGTATAACCAGTTATATTCAGAATTAAGTATCAAGGATCGAGCATTCAGTATTAAGTAAGCAAAATGCCGTTTTTCAACAAGTTAAAGCAGATAGGAACTAGGAAAGGGATACTAGAGGAAGAAATTCCTATCCCCCCTAGGGACACTCCAGGTAACTTTATGTATAACAAGCATGGCATAGATGCCATATTGTATCTAGAATTATGGGCCGATTATACGAAACATCTAGACGAAAGACACAGATGGCCAGTTAATGGAACATGGGATGCCGAGTGCATCATGAAGGTAGAAGAGGCATTATGGAAAAAGAAAGCCAGACAATCTCAGAAAGACGCCATAGAATTCTGGCGTAAGGAATCACATAAACGTACTGAAAAAGCACTCCGGAGAGAAGACAGACTTAAAGAATCAGATAAAGCTCAAGAAAGCGAATTAGTTACTGAAGGAATCCGAGTAAAAACAGAACAAATAGATCGCATCCGAAATAGCCAAGTAAACGGCATGTATCTTATGGCCGAGGGTACACCTGACGCCATTTCAGAAATACCGAAAAATCTGCCGCCACCACTGGTTCCAACTAAAGTAACTCATAGGGCCACTAAAGATATATTCCTGAATTCCTATCTAGAAGATGTAGCTCCCGCTTACACCAATCTGCCTGTCCGCGCCCTGCCTACTGACAGGGACGGGGGTGGCACCCCGCCCCCAAATCATGCTCCGCCAGTACCACGACAGACCTCCCCCGTTCCGCCAGCCCCGCCACTTCCTGCACTCAAAACAGATCTACCGAAACCACGTTTACCTGATCTAACAAAAAGACAAATTCAAGTACAAAAACAGACTCCACAAGGAGATAATACACAAGCCTCCGCTTCAGGGGGTGCGACCGCGGGTCCTCGGACCCCGCCATTAACTCACAGATTAAATCTCAGGGATATACAGAGTCCTCTCACGTTCAGATCACCCCGCTTTGATGCATTTAAAGAAAACATTTCAGTTTGCAGATACGATCCAGTACCCGGAAAAGACGACCTAATGATATTGGCATCACTACGGTTAAGATCTGCTACTGATATGTTGCTATGTTATGTAGGTATGAAGGATCGTCTAGATAGAATATATGAGTTTGTTCAGACAGGAAAAGACCCTGACAGCATCAAGGATGCCATGGAGAAACAGAAAGTTGACATTCAAGCACAGATATTACGATTTTTCATAAACTGTCTAATAAGAGAACGAGATAGGCCTGGAACAGATCAGGATGAAATAGAGGCACTCCACAAGTGGGGTCAAAATATATCGGAAGGAAAACATGATAGACAGAATTGCATAGCTAGCATGTACAAGAAAATAAGAAAGACAGTAATAGAGATACACCAAAAAGAGAAAGACAAAGCTTCCTCCGAGGAGGAAGAAGAATCTGAAGAACCAGAAAAGACTGCAGATACTATCGCATATGTAGGTAAGGGAACTTACCTTAGGAAGGGCATCCGTCCAGAAAGCAAGAGAGTTTTCTTCTCTGCCTTGACAAATCCGAATTCTGCTGAGCATCAGTTCCAGGAAACTGATAAAAGGCTTCGAGATCGAGTTGGGTACCATGTACTCAATTCTATGGATGAACAAGAACTAGCCCGATCAGCTGTATCATGGGCCGAAAATGCAGACATATATAATGATGACACGGTAGCGCAGACATTTCTGAACCTCTCCCCAGATGAGCAGAAATTAGCAGGTGTATACATGATTCAGCACCTCCTCATCAAATACAGAAAACATTATTCTGATCCAGGTCCCTTACACGAAACACTAGAAGCACTACTCATGGATAGATGGAGAGGCTTAAGTACCAAGTTGATACAAATAATTCTAGAACAACGTCGTAGATATGACACGTTCATCAGCTCCGAATATGTTCCCGCCCCGCCCCCAGAAAGGAAAATGTATCACATGCAACGCCTGAGTGGCGTTGAAAGTCAGAACCCCTTACGAGAAGTACACCCAGTTATGGGTACGGATAATGTCTTGAAACGCGTATATGTACACACGCCATTGACCAAGCTAGAACTGTTAGAAATGAAGAAACTAGTCCCGTGTCATGATAAAGACCCTGCAGGTTTTCACAGAGAGCTTAAAGACATGTTACTAATGGGGGATTACACATATGATGATATCATGAAAATGTTGAAAGTATTATTGCCCACGGGTATCTTCGAGAAATTGAAGGAAAAGGAATGGGAGGTGGGGGACACAAAGATTGCATGGGCAGAAATAGAGGACGAAGAAAGAAAACGGGTCCCGGGGGTAGGCCTTGGGGACAAAACTAAAGCATTACCAGGTTTGATAGTACAGGTCCTGCCCAGATTATTGACGACTAGAAAGGAAGATTGGGACGCCATCTCGTCCTGTAAACAGAAACATGATGAAGATACTAGTGACTTCTATTCAAGATTTGAGAAATGTTTTATTATCAATAGTGGCCTCAAACCAAGTAGCGAGTCGTACCCGCATCTTTTTGTATCAAAGTTAGTCGAGAATTCCCTACCGTTAGTTAAGAACCGTGTATATAAGGTCGAGAGTACATGGCAAGCAAATACGCCATCACAGATGTTACAGATGTTACAATACCACCAGAACAGAATTAGAGAAGAACAAGATCAGGAACAGAAACGTATGAAAGACACGAAGATGAAAATGTTAGTAGCACAGACGGTCCCAGCCGATGGTCAGAGAAAAGGTGGGACCCAGACAAGTCACCCTACAGCTCCCGTTAAAGGGACATGTAACTACTGCAAGCAGCCAGGTCACTACGTACATGAATGCCCAGTTCTGAAACATAATATAGCGACAGGTAAAACTAAAGAAAGACCGCATCCGTCTAGACAAGACCATAACCAGCATCAGTCTTCACAGAATACACAGCCTATGCATGCTTCTTCAACTCCAGCACAGACAGTAGCGGTACCACAGCCACAGCCCATTGCCGCGTCCCAGCAAGTTTCACAGCAGATGTATCAGTATGCCCAGTCCGCATATCCAGATTATCCCCGATATACATGAAACAGCCTAGAGAGGGAAGGTGGCTTGCCTCTTATTGAGATTCCTGTAGATCAAGAAGGTCCTTATGTACACAGTCAAGTATTAGGAAAAGACAGAAAATTCTTAATTGACACAGGGGCAAGTCGCACCACAATCAGCCATGATGAAGTTCCAGGGGCACCCCTCTCAGGCTCACAGAATGTTTCCCTTGGTTTTTCAGGACAGCCTATTGTAAATGAGGTATCGCAACCAGTTCCCCTGGCTGTGGGTCCGTTATCACGTGTTACAGACTTGTTACTTACGAAATCATGTCCAGAAAATCTGTTAGGAATTAAAACATTGAAGGCTCTAGGAGCTATAATATGCTGTTCCCCGGAGGGAGTTAGACTCTTTCTACGGGATTTCAAGGGTCATTATGTTTTGCGAGAATTCGATGTCAGATTGAAAAATGTACCAGATTACTTGTGGGCAAAAGGCCCAACTGATGTAGGTTGTATGCACATTACACCATACCGCGTTACACTCAAGGCAGGTGTGGTTCTACCACGAATCAGACAATACAAGTTACCACCCGATGCTGTAGTGGCTTTACTGAAAATCATTGAAGAGCTCATTGCCCAAGGAGTGGTCGTAGAGACCGACTCCAATATCTGTAATTCACCCATCATTCCGATTCTTAAACGTACTGATCCCAATGCACCGCCAGTATATCGGCTGGTGATTGATCTTCGAGAATTAAATAAATGCATTGTACCACAATACCCTGTGGTCCCCGACATCTCTTCCTTATTGACTGCCATTGATTCAGAAGCAACGTTCTTTACTGTAATTGACCTCAAGAACGCCTTCTTTAGCGTGCCTATTGATCCAGAGAGCCAATATCTCTTCGGATTCAGTTTAAATGGACGCAGCTTCAAATTTTCGCGCGCACCTCAAGGATTCACAGAAAGCCCCAGCATCTATAGTCAAGCACTGAAAAGACAACTAGATTGTATTCAAATGCCAGTTAACACCGCTTTACTGCAATACGTCGATGATCTACTGATCACCGCACGAAGTGAGCCCGAATGTGAACAAGCATCACTGACAGTTTTACATTTCCTGGCCGACAAGGGACACAAGGTGTCTCCTTCGAAGCTACAATTCTGTGTTCAGCAAGTTGTGTACTTGGGTCACTTAATGTCCAAAGTGGGGAGACAGCTCACTCCCGATCGCATTCAGTTAATTGTAAATATGCCACAACCCCAGACACAGAAGGAAGTGCGGGCCTTCATAGGCCTCACCTCATACTGCAGACAATGGATTCCTCAATATGCATTTCTAGCCAAGCCACTCATTCAGTTAACGACACAGGAGGCAGCGACTTCGACTGCCCTTCCTTGGACTCAAGAACATACACAGGCTTTTGAAGAATTAAAGAAAGCCTTATGCCAAGCACCAGTTTTAGCGACACCATGTTACAGCAAACCGTTTACACTTTTTGTTACAGAACGTGATGGTACAGCGTTGTCTGTCCTCACCCAAGATCAAGCAGGTTCACATAAGCCTTGCGCTTATTTTTCAAGTACATTGGATTCAGTAGCTCAGGCACTCCCTGCATGCTTAAAGTCAGTAGCAGCAACAGCGTTAGCAATAAGACAAAGTGATTCAATTGTTTTAGGTCATCAGTTAACAGTACAAGTTCCACACTCTGTAGAGGTTCTGTTAAACAGAACCCAGACTCAGCACTTGACTATAGCACGACTGACAGGTTATGAATTAACGCTATTCCAGCCACACATAGAAATCAGACGCTGCAGTATTCTGAACCCCGCAACACTGTTACCTACAATTATGACAGATTCAGCCCCGCATGATCGTATAGAAATCATTAATGCAGTAACAAAGCCACGACGAGACTTAACAGATGTCCCACTGACAAATCCAGACCTGACACTTTATGTGGACGGTTCATGCATGAGAACAAATACAGGAGAATTAGTGGCCGCATATGCAGTGACCACTGAAACTGAAGTTAAAGAAACACATCGTATTGACACACTGTCTGCTCAAGCAGCAGAGCTCATCGCTCTGACCCGAGCTTGTATTCTAGCCAAGAACAGAAATGTTAACATATACACAGATTCACGTTATGCATTCGGAGTTGTGCACGACTTCGGAGTCCTCTGGCAAGAACGAGGTTTTCTGACCTCTCATGGGGCCAAGATACAACATGGTCCCCTCATTCAAGCACTACTAGAAGCAATACATTTGCCCTCGGGCATATCAGTCATGAAGTGTAAAGCACATACTAAGGTTACAGATTCTGTTTCCCAGGGTAACGACCTGGCAGACCAGACAGCAAAACATACAGCACTGACTCACACCCAGATTACTGATGTGACAAAGACAATAGTACCGACAAAGTGTATGGCAGTCAAGGATCCCGCTCTAGATGTAATTGACATTCAGGCACATGCTACCCCAGATGAAATAAAGAAATGGATTGAACTAGGAGGGATCCAGACAGATCAAGGTTGGATGACGAAGGGAAAATCTACATGGTTTCTCCCTGACTCTATGGTTCAAGTCATGATTAATACAGCACATAGCCCGGCACATCTAGGAGAGAAAGCGATGTTAGACAGTTTACAAAATCTCTGGAGCAATAAACACTTACGAGCAGCAGCAAAACAGAAAGTGCGTACTTGCATGATCTGTTGTCAGTTCAATCCAGGTAAAAGCGTCCCCGTAGAGCAAGGTGGATTTCATCCTCCCGATCACCCTTTTGAAGTCCTCCAGATGGATTATATCCAGATGGACCGTTGTCGAGGTTTCAAATATGTCCTCGTAGTTGTTTGTGCACTTTCCCGCTGGACAGAAGCTTACCCAGTATCAGATTACACCGCCCCAACCACTGCCAAGCAGCTGGTTCGTGAATTCTTCCCACGGTACGGTTTGCCCCGTGTCGTGTATTCAGATAACGGACAGCCATTCTCATCCGAGTTAATGAAGCAGGTTTCTTTACTGTTAGGTTACCAGTGGAAATTCCATTGTGTCCGACATCCTGAAGCAGCAGGCCTTGTAGAAAGGCATAACCAGACACTAAAAATACGTCTTGCAAAGATATGTCAGGAGAAAGGGGTCGACTGGATAGTCGCCCTGCCCGTGGCACTATTCTACATGAGGATGGTCGCCCACTCGAGATCAGGGCTATCCCCGTACGAAGTGGTTTTTGGCAGACCACCGAATATGTGGGGGACGCCCATTCCGAAAAAAATCACTGATGTTGATTGTAATATGTTGACAGATTACCTTGCCTCCTTGATGTCTGCACTCCAATCATGTCGTTCACAGGTTGCCGCAGCCTTCCCTGACAACACTGATGTAAAGCCGCACGAGGTCCGTCCTGGGGACCTAGTATTGGTCCGAAATTTCGACAGGAAGAGTCCGCTGGAGCCCCGCTGGAAATCTCCGAAGACCGTCCTTCTCACCACGAGGACCGCCGTGAAGATTGAGGGGAGAAAGGGGTGGGTCCACACGAGTCATGTGAAAAAATTTTGTGCACTGAAACCTGATCGAGACTCGTCCACCCCCACCAAAGACTGTGTTGAGCAAAAAGACTTTACAGTATCCGAACGAGAAAAAACTCCCCAAGAAGAGTACCGTATGAAACTCCGATCTAGCAAGTCAGACAGTTTAATTGTTTAAGTCCTCCCCTAGGTGAATCGGTTAAATAGTTTCTGACATGTATCCCCTAGATCGAGATAGAGAGAGAGAGACAAGTTAAAAAAGGTGCATATTGTAAATCACTCCGTAGTCACTGTATAGTGACCCTCTTAATCATGTTTATTCTAAGCATTTTAGTTATTGTTGCTAGCCTTCTGCTACCTATCTACTGGCCTATTTTCAAGCGTGAACAGTCTGTTTACAATG
Source organism: Lissotriton vulgaris (assembly GCF_964263255.1). Taxonomy (NCBI): domain Eukaryota; kingdom Metazoa; phylum Chordata; class Amphibia; order Caudata; family Salamandridae; genus Lissotriton; species Lissotriton vulgaris. Next base: position 36,056 of record NW_028251633.1, on the reverse strand, counting down.
TCTCTGCTGAACACACTTTTAGTGAATTACCTGCACACGAACTCTCTTACAGACTTGCGCTGCGCAACAATACATTCATTAGTATGTTACATCACTCCCATCAGACGAACAATGCTACAGACTGCTGGATATGTGGCCGACTCCCTCCCTACCAGAACTACAAGGGAGCTCTGCCCCTCTTTCCGTACCCGTTCACTCACAATGGCTCCTGTGGGGCATGGTTTAAAATAATTAATTCCTTAGATCCTGATATTGCTGTTTTCGATGGGGGCTGGGTTTGGGGAAACTTGAACTTAGTTCTGCTCGATGTCTGTTACCCTGATAAGGAGGGACTCCCTACTCGAATAGGAACTGATCTAGAAAATGAAGTATATGGATTAGGTAACTACACAATCAGCCTCATGATCCTTACTGTTGAATCCGAAGCTGCACCAGTTCTGCCCCATATGCTAGTATTACCAGTCACTGGTGAATTATGTGTCCGAAAGAAAGGTTCAGTACACTTAGGTCATAGTAAATGCACTACTGTGGTCGAATTCAGTGACCATGGTAAATCATCCTTTAAAGCTATCAGCCACTCCTATTTTGTTTGTGGTCATACCGCATACATACGTTTGCCTCCAGATTGGGATGGTACCTGTTATATTGCATTCCTTCTGCCACCTGTTTTTCTAGCTCCCCCTGATTATCATAGAAATACAAATCTAGTAAAGAATAGACCCAAAAGAGATATCCCGCTTGTTGACTACACAGAAACGGCATGGGAACAGTACACTGATTTTAATAAGGGATTCTTTTTCTTTTTAGGACCTGTCCAAAACAGTAAATTAATACGTAGATTAACTAGAACACTTGAAGCTGTAGTACATGAAACTGCCTCCGCCTTAGGTAACTTAACAGAGGAGCAATCTGCTATGCGGGTTGTTGTCCTTCAAAATCGTCTTGTTATTGACGTCATCTTGGCAGATAGAGGTGGAGCCTGTAAGGTCATCGGGTCAAGTTGCTGCGTTTTCATCCCACAAAATGCGCCATCTGTCTATCAAGCTATTACCCGTCTGCATAAAATTGCAAATCAGATACATCAGAATCCAGGCACCTGGACTTGGTCCGGTTGGTTCTGGACAACGTTAACTGCCTGGGGATGGAAGATCCTATCCTTCCTAGGTTTCGGCCTTGTCATAGTATTCAGCTGCTGCCTGTGCCTACAGTGTGGGCCGGCGATATGTGGACTGTGTGCCACATCATGCATTGAACATTCCAGTTTCCTCTCAAATCATCAAAGAAAGAAAGATGAGCAAATGATGTTGCAAGAACAAACTGATCAATTTATGATGATTAATATATCATGAAGGGTCCGTAGGGAACAAGGAGGGAATGAGGAAATATAAATTTTATGGTCAAGATGTGTTCCCTAGCGCGTACCCCACCGTCTCCATGTACGAGTTAAAGTGCATGTAACTTCCCTCCTGTACCAGCTATGAAGACGCAAATACATTTGCGTCCAACGTTAACATGTCCTCTTTCAGACCCACCATGAATGGGTTGAATGGTCCGTTCCTAAGTATGCTATGCCAACGTCTTTTTGTAGTATACTTCTACGTTTTTCAGCTCTGGCTGAGTAGGCCCTGAATTTCTGCCACCGAGCCTCTTTTCTGGCTTCTGACTCCAAGGGCCTCTGCCCAGGCTGCCTCTGTACCCGTGAACTCTGACTTACTTTCAGCGCGGCCCCTCGCGCTCAGCTCAGCCTGCTGCCTGCCAAGATTGACTATAACCTTCGAGTTATCTGTTCCGCTCCCCGAAAATACATTCCTGCCTGCTAGTTTCAGTAAACATTCCTCTCAGCTGCAGAGCCAAAGGGCCGGCCTGTCTCTGTGCAAGTAATTCAAGTAATTCATAGCCCTTGTTGCCATGCTCCCATGGAAGGCCCATGCCCCCACGCTTCTCATACAGACACTCAGGCGCTTATACACGCACTCACAGCAAGTATAGAATAGCTTCTGCCCTAGAGACCTTTCCGCCCAGATAGCCTAGTTCCTAAACATCAGATATCAGATATGATAGAAGCACAAGTTGATCTGACATGCCAGACTTCTGTCTCTTTCCGTCAGTGTAAATGTCAAGTCCCCTGCACCCTCCAGCTTCACGTCAATCACACGTCATGCAGCTGCGCGCGCATCCAAGCTTCCGATTTCTGCTGACATTGCAACATTTCTGTTAGTGCCACCCCTTTTGTGACACCTACCTGTGACGTTTCTAGCACACACCTCTAGTTCACGCCTCTTGATTACGCACTTGTACCACGTGTATACTGTTATCTTGTCTTCTCTCAGCTGTTACGCCTCCTGCACTGTTGCTTATGGCATGAATTAAGTATATAAGCTATGTACTGTTAATAAAATGTAGCGCTCTATCCCTTCTGACACCCCTGTGGTGGTCAGAACATGATATCCTGGTCACGACCATTCCTTTTTAAGGAATAAAACCCCTAAGAACTCTAACACCACGGACTCTGTCTTTTTCTTCCGATCTGAGTTATTATTGATTAAGTACTTACCTGCATAGAAATTAAGAGAGTAAATTAATTATTTACGTCACTAGTACCATAAATTGAAATCTCCTGTTTAAAGGTGGCCAAAAATCGACTAAGCCACATCTGAAATGTAGGCAGCACAGGGTCCTTCCATCGGGCAGCAAGAATAATACGAAAGATTGCGGTACCTAAAAAAATTGTACTTTGTTCCTCGATACTATGACCGAGGGAATCGTCATGACCCATCAAATAAAGGGTTACTGAGTTTTGTATATTTCGTCCAAATACCTGGGCCCAAAATCCCATAATCATTGCCTTTAATAAGTCCAGTTTGGGGCATTCAGCGAACATATGAATTAGATTCGCTTGAGGTTGTCTACATCTTGGGCAGTTATCATCGGCCCGTAAACCCCAAGAGAACAATTTTACAGGAGTATAATAAAGGTTATATATGACTCTATAGTATTGGGCTTTAAGATTAGATGCAATAAACAATTTTGATGATAGGGCTAAAGAGAAATCAATATCGATATTTGGATTACCCAGCCCTGCAGCCCAAGCTTGCTCAACCCTCTCTAAGTCATCCACAGCGTTTTCAATCAGTATCTGATATAGGCTGCCAATGCTGGTGGAACCTTTCCCAATGATTGAAAAGAGATTAATATTATCTAATTTGATTCTGGGGATACAGTTACAAATACTTGTAAGCACCTGAAAGTATTTGAGAAAATCAGTTGCTGGAATAGAATACTTCTGCTGTAACCACTCAAAAGAGGAAGAAGTTTCTTGGCCAATAAAATCTGCAACTGTGTTAATGCCTAGACTTTCCCACCTACGAGAAGTATTATCATCAAGGCAGGCCGGAAGAATCGAGCTGTGCCATAGGGGGGTGTATTTTGTAAATTTTGGGATAGCTAGTTGTTTCAAAACAGATTTCCAAACCTTCCTCGCATCTGTAAATACCTTTAGCTTAATTTTTTTAAAGTATGATGGTTCAACCTGCCTTAAAAATAGCCCTTGGCATTTGTCCCCAAGACTCAACTCGTAAATGGAAGGGATATAAAATGCCCTAGTAGTTGAGGTGGGTACTTTACAATTTAGTAGAGGGCCCATATGTTGAATGAGTGTTGCCCATAGATATAAAGTTAGGCTAGGGATAGCTAACCCACCCCTATCTTGAGGTAGAGTCAGAAGTGGTAAAGCTCTTCTAATCTTTCCAAAGCTCCAGATGGAGGAGTCAAGAATCTTAATAAAACTACCTCCGGCCAATAGTGGAATTGAACGAAACAAGTAAAGTATCCTTAGAAAGATAGTCATTTTTAGATAATTGGCCCTTCCGATTATAGAAAGATGTAAATTATCCACTCTCCTAAGATCATCCTTTATTTTATTAGTCAACGGAGTGTAGCTAACCACCGTTCCTAACGTCTATTTGAATCATGATAAGGCCAACTAAGCTGTTCATAATTCCGAGTTAAAAGAGAAATTCTGTACCAGTGATTGGGTAAAGGCTGCACCCGTTACTGACACAGTTTAGAAAAGGCCTCACCCTCTCCACTCAATGTCAAGTGTGAAAAGGATTGTACTTGGCCTATTTTGCAGAGCCATGGGAGGACTGCCTCCTGGAAACCAGTAGCAAATGATCTCAACCATCATGGTTGAGCCCAGTAACTCCTGTCTACTGGTGGGACCTTGAATGGGGACATACAAAATGACCAGGGGGCAGATGTATCAATATACCTATTTGCGATTCTCAAATAGCGATTTTTTGAGAATCACTATTTGAGAATTGCAAAATGGTATGTATGTAAAAATTCTCTATTATTTTGCGATTTCTTAAAATTCCCTAATTGCGATTAGCAAATTGCTAATCGCAATTAAGGAATAATTTCCCATTCATTTCTATGGGCCAGGAGGCCCATAGGAAGGAGTGGGAAGTTATTCTCAATTTGCGATTCGCAATTTGCTAATCGCAAATTGAGAATAATTTCAAGGGTGCAAGGTTGTCTTAAGGACACCCTGCTACACCCCTGAAATGTACATGTGTGCGCATATGGCGCACATACATGCCCTCATACACAGGGCATGTATGAGGGCCACATCATGGCACCTTTACAAATGCCAAAAAAGTGCATTTGTAAAAGAATTTGCAAATTAACACCAACTACAAGTTGGTGGTAATTTGCGATTTCTTAAGGGCAAATTGCTAAATTGAAATGCTTGATGCATAGCATTTAAGGAATCGCAATTTGCGATTCCTTAAATGCTTACGCAAAATTAAGGAATCACAAATTTAGCGATTCCTTAATTTTGCTATGCATTTTGCTTCATACATTCCAAATAGCAAATTTTTAGTCGCAAACGCTGCTTTTTTGCGAATCGCAGCGTTTGTGACTAAAAATGATCTTGATACGTCTGCCCCGAAGATACTAATTGCCTTTCGTGCACCTCCCCAAGATTTTTTCCTGGGAGGCTTTCTTCACAAGAAGAGGAAAAAACCTTTCTTGGGGATATACATTTATCAAGATTCAGTCTTCCTTCCTTTTGAGAGGAATTGGACTCCCAACAGGCCCGGACTGGCCGTTGAGGGCACCGGGCAATTCCCCGGTGGGCCGCATGGTTGGGGGCCGGTTTTGGGCCCCTGGGGCCGTTTTTGTTACAGGGCCGTTATGCTGCAAAAACGGCCCTGTAACAAAAACGGCCGAAAACCGGCCCTGTCACAGAGGGCGGTCGCACCTCTCCCCCTCCACTCCCTCCCGGAGGGGGGAGGGGGGGCCGGCCGAGCACTTTCCCAGGGCCGGTTCTGGTTCCCAGTCCGGCCCTGACTCCCAACCATTAAGTGGTCACTGCACTAGCTTTGCTAAAACTGAAAACTTTACAAGAATCCATTTGCATTTAGTAAATGTAGGCAATATACAGTGGAAATGCAATTATCTTGGAATTCATCAGTATGGTATGGACACCGTTATGATCATCATCTTTAGTTTGACTCAAAAGAGCCATAAACGTACACAATAACACAGCACATTAAAAAAAACAAATAAATAATAAAATAAACACTTGTTAGGAACATACAATTCTCAGGAATAAAAGAAAGGTTCAGCAGCCAACATTCCAGAGCAAAGTGTAAAAACAATAAAATGATAAAAACCCTTCATAAAACCATAATTAGGATCACTCAATAAAAGGAAACACACAGAGATACCCCCTCATCCTAACTGCATCACACATAGGCAGCCTCTAACAGTAGCCTAATATAGGCTCTTAGCAGGCCCACTATGCTTTCGGGCAACTAAAGTTATAATCTGAATTTGGGATTCCCTCGTATCACTAGGCTTTATGAGTGTGTTAAAGTGCACAGTGCAAAACGGTAGTAAAAGTTTAACCAATATAGTTTTAGCATTGTACATGTTCCAGCTCCAAAAGGCACTTGCCTCAACAAAATTTTTACTAATATATCACATTGAACATAAAAAGATGGAATCTGAATATACAACACTGTGCCTAGCATGTGACAAACTGATCCTGAAAGGTAGATGTTGGTTCTCTAAGTGGAGGAGCTGGCAAAGAGAGATGGTCCAACGTTTGCACTGCTTAGCATAATCAGCACAAAAGAATAAGACATGTTCTTCATTTTCAATAATTGGACATCCCATAGGGCATAAATTATTGTTGGTTTTTATTCCATGTGCCGGTAAAGGCAGCCAGTAGGAGTTTTCCAAGTCTGGACTTAATAAACAAAGATCTCACCGAAGCAACACTCACAAAGTCCATAAAATCTTCAAAGTGGGACTCACACTTGGATAAATAAAGATCAAATAAACTACCCGCAGGAACAATGGAAATCCTATTCCAGAAAACAATGTTCCAATAACAAGATTTAACAATTTTACGGGCGCTCTTGGGCATGGAAGAAGGATTCAGCAACTATTCAGAAAGACCAAGCTTGGACAGCCAGGTTTTGATGCAGGATACCCAGGGGATCGTGCGGGCCAGGCGATTGTCGATGATCTCCCTGACTTAGGGTCGGATGTAGGTGGCCAAATATCGGTCGGTAACGGACGATTTTGGCAGTTACCAACCGGAATTTGGAGTTTTAGATGTAGGGGGCTTGAATTGTACAGATTCGGTAAATTTACTGATTTGGTAAAATACCAAATCGGTAAATTTACCAAATCGGTAAATCTACATGCAGTGCCACAGGCCCTTAAGAATTTGTTATTTACCATGAAATAATATTTTGTGGTAAATGACAAATTCCAGTGTACATGCACATCTTTGCATGTACACTTGTGCCATGTGGCACATATACATTCCCTAAGGGCATGTATGTGTGTCACATGGCACACAAGCCTGAATCAGGGGTGCAACAGGGTGTCAAAGTGCCACCCTGCCACCCTTGACTATTCGGTAATTTTACCGAATCGGTATAGGAATCACTGGCAATTACCGAATCGGTAAATACCGATTCGGTAATGACCCAATCTTAACGATTCGGTAATTGTTACCGAATATTTACCTACATGGCATTTACCGATTTGTAAATACTGAATCAGTAAAATTCGGTATTTACGAATTGGTAAATGCCATTTACCTACATCTGGCCCTTAGTCTCTATACGGGGGTCCGAGTCTGACCCATTATAAGATAGATTTCAGATGGACTACGTCAGCGAGGTATGGGAGGTTTAAGTCAAACCTCAGAGGAAGTGACGGAGCGCTTTTTGGTAATCTCAGAAGCTATTTATTAAAAGTGTTTTCACCAATAACTAACTTATCGAGATTGCAGCCCCATATAGCACTGGCCCACAAGCTTGGGTCTTATAAATATCAACCACTGGTAAAATTGGATAAGAAGCTTCCTTGTTGAAAAATCCTAATAATAGTAAAGGGCTTTTAACATTTTACAGCTTGGTATGGATAGCACTATGCTAATCTTATGCTTAAAAGACTTTGCTGTAGAAATGGCAAAATACTTTGGCCCTTTCTATCTCCATGTGGATGGCATTTAGCTAATCCTATGCTAAAAAATGTTAATAGAAAAGCACATGTATGAGGTGAGCAAATTCAGAGTGTTGCTGGTGTTGTAGGGTGCTCTACATAGGAGCTGCTCTCCACCTAAACTTGGGAATTACCCAGAGTTATCTGCTTCTTCTTTGCAAAATGTATGCAGCACTCTATACCGAAAGGGGTATTGTATTGGCTTATACTGAGTACACCCTTATGTCTGGACAAAGCTAAACCTCGCTGAAGAGCTATAATGATAGCAAAACACATGTAAGGGGTTGGTTTTATTCATTTCAGGTTGGCTTGGATTGTTTTTAACTAATCCAAAGCTGTAATACTGTGTCTGGAGTGGCAAAAGGCTCATGTAATTTTACAACTTGGTATGTATAGCACTGTACTAATCCTATGCTTAAGAACTTTGATGTAGAAATGGCAAACGACTTTGTCCCTTTCAAACTCTGCAGTGTCCTAAGCCTATGCTTAAAAACTTTAATAGAAAAGCAAACATTTGAGGAGAGCAATTTCAGAGTGTCACTGTTGTTGTGGGGTGCTCTACAAAGCATCTGCTCTCCACCTAAACTTTGGAGCTAACCAGAGTTCTCTGCTTCTTTTTTGAATAATTTACACTGCATTTTATGCCTGACAAAAAACATACACACATACAAGTCAAGTTTAACTTTATTCGGTTATCAGATAAAAACAACCATAAAAGTACATATATAAAATTCATCGTAATGCAAAATATTCATACATAAATTTTAGAAAAAATAAAATAGATACATTTTTTTTAATTCATTTAAATAATTGTCTTTTGAAATCTAAAAACAGATTTAAAATATGCAGACAAGTAAGCAATAGTTAAAATCTTGTCCAATGTTTGCAGTTCTAAAAATGCAGGGCGACACTGATTACATTCCATGATTTTCAGAAGGAGCACAATCAATTTCTTCCTTGGGATGGCATAGAATCTACAGAAAAAAAAGGATATGAATGTCTGACTGCTCTAAAGAATCATCACAAGGGCATTTGATTAGTTGTTTAATCCAGGTATTCACAACAGGGAAGCAAAGAGATCGGTGTAACAGATTTAGTCTAAAACGCGTCAGTAAAAACCTTTCAAAATCGCTCATTTTTAACTTAATGTATGGTTGCATGTGATCAGAAGTCATAATCAATTGATGTGCGACCACAGTTTTCTTTGCCATTTCTGTGTTAATTCTAAGGTCGCACAGATGTCTCATGCAAACATCTTTGAGGTATTTCCTAGATATGTCACACACACTTGTTGGGTCGTCATAATATTCCTTATGCCCTATGTTAATAAGGAACGTTCTTACATAGGTTAGCCATGCCACCCTCCCAACATTCTCTAGGCTCATAACATCCATTAAAATGGAGTGATTAAATGAGCATTCCTCAGTTGACCAAATCCTGTGCCACAAGAGTACCGCGGCAACCTTAATAATATCTTCTATGTATGGTACTCCTAACTCAGCGTGGCTGACATAGGTTGAGGCGCTATATGGTACTCCTAGAAGGGATTTTAGGAAATTATTCTCTATTACTTGTAGTGTTTTTGTATTTACATAACCCCAAACCCCTGCACCATAAGTAGCAACTGCCACACAGGCAGCTCTGTACACAGTTAAAAGCTCCCTGATTGTTTTTTTGCCCATCATTCTACTGAATGTTTTCAGAGCTGTGGTAGATTTTCAGAGCTGTGGTAGATTTACAGAACAGTAATCTCCTGGATTGTATTGCATCATTCCATCGGCCTGTTTCGTCGAACAATACCCCAAGATATGGAAACATAGGGGTCTGTTCAAGACGCTTAGAGCCGATAAATATTGTTTTACCCTTTTTATGCTGTCCAGGGCCACATGTCATACTAAAGGTCTTTGTGCAGTTAATTTTAGGTCAAGATTAGTCATAAAACCTGTAGATGAGTTGACCACCATTTGCATTGCCAGCGGTGTCCTGGCCATTAAAACTGCATCGTCAGCATATAGGAGTGCAGGGACAGACCTTCTCCCAACAAGTGATATGTCCCTGCACTCCTCTAACAGAGTTTTTTCAAGACCATTAATATAGATAGTAAACAAAAACGGGGCGAGGACGCAGCCTTGCCGCACTCCTCTTGATACGGTGAATGGATCAGTACATTCTCCACTCTTTCCATACCTTACCCGGGCGGTAGCCCCCATGTAGAGTTCCCTGAGGAAATTAATTATGTCCACATCTACTTCTAGGTTCCGGAGGACCAGCCATAGCTTGGAATGGGTGACACAGTCAAAAGCTGACGTTAAGTCAATGAATGTTAAAAACATTTGGCAACCTTTGCTTTGGTATACTTTTCTTGTAATAAGTGCAAGTTAAGACATTGGTCAGTGGCACCTAGACCCTTCCTAAATCCGTATTGAAGGTCGCTTATTACCGACCTTTCATCTGCCCATAATTGTAATCTATTTAAAATTACCCTACCCAATATTTTAATGGTAGACTCCAAAAGCGAAATAGGGCGGTAGCAGTGACAGCTCGATCTGTCGCCTTTTTTAAAAATGGGGACTATTATGGACTCACACCATGAGGATAATAACCCATAATACCAGGGTGCATTAAAGAGCTGTGTAAGCCCCAAAGATCCATGTTGCTTTTAAAAAAGTCAACTGGAACGCCATCGGGGCCTGGAGGTTTACCTCCAGCACTGTCTCTTATACTCATATTTACTTTGCTCAGTGCAATACCCAATTCCAGCGTGACCCTGCACTGTGCTGCCTCCGACCTCTCAATGTCATCTTCAAGGGCCTGGTCGTGGTTGATTTTAGTACTATAGAGTTCTTCATAGTGTTTAACCCATTCCGTTTCAGAAATGGCTATCTCGACCCTAGAATCAGCTTTATCAGTGAATAGAGGAGTATTTACCACTTTCCAAAAGGCGGCCGAATCCTTATTCTGCGATGCCTCACACAGTGCATCCCAAGCTTCCTTTTTGATAGTGTCTTTCCTTAGCTTAAGATTTTTCTTATACTCCGTTCTTAACTGTCTTACAAGATTCATGTCTCTGATAGGAGCATTCAGAGGGAGCTTCAGCTTAGTGCAGGTCTTGGTACAAAGTGTATCAAACCAGCTCGACCGGTGAACCTTGGAATTTTTTGTCTCTACCCATAGGGCTTTTTTAATATTTTCAGCTATAATTTTAAAATTGGACACGATAACCGAATCCTCTGCATTGTCCTCCAGACATGATTTAATGTTAAAATTGCATTTTTTAATCACCTTATTCAAAAGGTCTTCGGGTACTATTTTACTCCATTTAAAGGTATAACCGTTCTGCCGATTAAGAACTATGTCATGAACTTCCTTATTTGGGTCTCTTATATTTGGGAGGTCTTTGCCTAGTTGTGCAATCACCAGGCTTAGAGGGGAATGATCACTCAAGGGATTGCCCAGAGTTTTAAATGCTAAATCCTCCCCACCATATCGGGCTGATATCAATGCAAAATCTATGGTGGAGTTTGCACCTCTGCCGTTAAATGTAGAGCGAAAAGGGATCTCGCTCTTACCAATTCTATTTGCGAAATCCAAATTGCAAGTAAAAATAATCCCATTTAAGGGATTCCCACAGGCAGTGTGCTCGAAATGTCTTAAGCTAGTCAACTTATCTAGCATTAGGCCACATGTACCCTTTTCCCCATATTTACATAGGGAACAATTGAAGTCCCCACCCCAGATTACACAAACTGATTTTGCTCTCCCTTCCATCTGACTTTTAATATCTTTACCTAGGCTTATGAATGTTTGTTCCATGGCGGCCACCAGCACGTTGTTGTAGACATTTACAACAACCAAGTGTAGGTCTCGTTCAATAACAATTCTAATGATATGGTAGAACCGATTATTAACTACCATCTCAATCTTACAGCACTTTAACTGAATGGACACATAGGTACACTGACCTCCTTTGACCCTGCCATAAGATGAAGGAATTGCGGGTGAGTGAAAGGTCTTAAAACCACACAAATGCGAAGCTTCTATCACCCAAGTCTCTTGGAGGCTTACAAGATCGTAGTCTTTGATCTCGTTCAACCATATGGAATTTGAAAGTTTAGTTTTGAGACCCGCAGTGTTCCAAAACATAATTGCCCAAGTTCTCCCTGTAGTTGTAACTTCCTCCATAACAGGGAGTCAGGGGTACCTGGTTTGCCAACTGTCAAGATGGTCAAATTATTATTATTACAACTCGTAGTGCTAACACAATCTTTATCAAGGACCTCTGTGCCTAATCCTGGACCCCCCCCCTAATATTACCACTTCCATTAATTTCCTTATCCTGTTTTGTACTTGATTTAACCATGGGAGGATCTGAGATCACACCCTTATCGCTGCATCCCAGTCAGTCCACTCCCTCCAATCCATGAAGTGACTCGAAACGATTGAACAAGGGGAGGCAAAACTATTGCCTATATGCAATATTTGGTCGTCTATACGGCATTTCTACCCTATTTAGCGAAAAAAGTGGGGTACCAAATGCTGATCGAGGATAGAAATAGCTCAAATCAAGAGTTTGGATCCCACCCTCCCCTCTGTGTTCTTTCCCATCACATATGAACCTTACCGCTCTGGGGTCTCTGAAGTTTACAATTATACAATCCCCCCCGATCCTTACGTCTGTGTCCCAACCAGCTCACCCTTCTAACATGTAGAATTTCCGCGTTTGTATAGCCCGGAAGTGGTCTATTGCTATTGAGCCAAAAGATAACTTTGTTTTTCTATTCCCTGTGGCTTTCTAAATTATCCTGTTGGATCTCTGGAACCCCTGTCAATATCACAGTATACTGGGCAGAGTCAGGGGGTAGATCGATACGGGGATGTTTCTTCTTCCCACCCTCTGGGCCTAATTCCTCTTTTCCTTTGTCGGTTAACTCTCCGACAGGTTTGGAGGTTACCGTCTCCTTTCTACAATCCCGCCCAGACACATTTACTACCTTACTACTAGATTGATTTATCTTCTTTGCCCCTTTAATACCCCCATTATCAATATGTTTTTGTTGCCCAGTCAATCTAGAATGTTTTTCTTGCGGGGTAACTATTGGAGTACCATTAAATTCTGAGACTGTTCTTTCTGGTACTGTACGATCAGAGTCCAGTATGGTACCCACAGCTTTTTCCAATACATTCGAGTTAGCCGTGACAATACTTTCTAGTTTCCCCATATTTTTGTTAATTAATTTTATCCTTTCAAATAGGGGTAACATCAGTGACTTCATAAGATGTTCTATGTGTCCCAGGAGGCCATCAGGAATTTGGGCTACCAGCGGCGGGCGCTGTGGCAGCTCAAATATCCGTTTACCGTGGTCTTTGTTATACAACCGAGGAGGCTCATTGTTAATTGACAGTTTGGTGGATTTAATCATATCCCCCCCGAATTAGTAGTTTTATTAACTTTTGGACATCTGCCCTTTTGTGCACCTCCCCCACTCTTTCTCTTCCCAGTCTTCGTGTTTACATTTGTATCCTTTTTAGATCTTTGCTCACTTAAAGTGCTAGGGATAGTGGAAGTACACGTCTCTCCCTTCCTATTTCCTAAAGTTGCTATACTATCCCTAGTAGAACTAACTGAGGGGCAAACAACGGACCAATCAGATCCAGCTGACTCTATGCTGGTGTCCAACCAATTATCATCCTTAGGTTGGTATATGGATAGCCGCTCCGGGGTTACAGCTTCCCTAATAGTGCCCAGCGAGGATCTCTTAGAGAATATTGGTTCTAGTGATAATCTTTTTCCGTTAGTGCTATTTCGCGTTCTAAAATGACTGCAGCTCTTGTAATAAATTGGTCCAAAGCTCCAGTAACTGTTCCTCCAATGCTACTTGGGGTTCCACTAATTTGGTTTCTGTAATGTTTGCACATTGGCACAACGCAGAGTGAAAAGCTTTAAGGGCCCCGACCACCAAGTGTACACAATCAGGAAGAATATCAACTGCACCACAAGATTTGTGGTATATGTGATCATGTGCAAATGTCAGAAAATGTACGTAGGGAGTACTATAGGACCCCTCAAGGAACGAATCACGGAACACGTGAGGGCACTCAAGCAAGGAGATGCCAGATATCGAGTAGCCATACATGCGACACTATGTCCTGCACAAGGGACTCACAAAGAGTTTTCCTTCTTTGGGATAGAGACCATTGAACAACACCCAGGAGGAGGGGATAGAGTCCTTAGATTGCACAGAACAGAGGCAACTTGGATAATGCGCTTGCAGTCAGTAAAAGCAGGTTTAAATTGTTATTCTGAAATGCAATTCTTCTTGGGTTAAACAAATACATGAACACTGTAACAATTATGATCAACTATCAGCAACCTTGCAATGAATGTACATTGGGGGGTATAGTGCTATACAATATGGACATACTGTATTGTTTTGACAATATGTACATTCGAAATGAGAATTCATCAAAGTAAGTTGTAGAATTTGTCAAGTCACAATGGTGGTGGGCGAGTTCCCACGTACAAAAGGGGTGATGGATCTTCCTAATACGATGCGAATGCTGTATGTCTCACAACTTAAATCAAGTGAGGTTCTATTATGTATCCCCCTCTATTGACATATTCATTCTGCTGCACATTACTGTGTGTAGCACGAGGTTCAGTTCCCGGTTTACTCATAATTTTAAAAGGTTTTATAACTCCTCTCTCTTTTTCCTTGGCACCTAGGCACCCCGTTTTGATTGTCGATGTGTACATTTTCCCCCTATTCTTTAGTGTGAAGCAGAGTCCGAACTTTAGTATTGACTTCTGGTTTTTAATGGACAAATGGCAATGTATGCCCTATACTTTGTTGCAGTACGGCGGTAGCATATATATTGTATGACACGTTACGCTACATTTTACCGGGTATAACCCAACTTTATTCGTGAGTGTTTCCAATTATTTGGGCAGTGAACATGGGTTTTTTGGCATATCCTAATTTTACCAAATGCCCCAATTGGGCATAACTGTCCGGGGAACACGATGGTTGGGAAAACGTACGGTATGGTGTAAACGGCCATGCAGACCAACGCATCCAGTAGACCGTGTCTACGATAACAAGAAGCAGGGTGAGCGTCCCAGTGCTCTCACATGACGTGCAGCTAACCCCCTTCTTAATGCATGCGCGTTATGATAACTTCCATGCGGCAATTTCGCCATTACAGAAAACGCCGAAACAGTTGTGGGGCAGACCGGCAAGTAAGCTCGTTCCCATAGCACTTTTTCCAGCTCATTGAGAGATAGTGTCAGGGTTTTTTGCAAATTGTGGCTTATCCTTTGGCTAGATTGACATACGGAGATGGAGGATTGATACCATTTGAATCAAGAATTAACTGACCAGAATATTATTCCAAAAATGTAAGTGCACTTAGCTCATTCCTTTTGTGTCCACCCGGCTATCGTTTTATTTTAAAGGAGCAACAGCACTGATATTCTCTCTATATTTCTGTGCTTCTGTCCATATAGAGATGTGTTACATTTAGTTGGTCTGCCCCGAGTTCTACTACGGCCACACTGTACACAGCCTCCAAAACTTCAGGTGAGCTTGAGGATTGGCACAGCTTCACCTCTATTACCCGCCTGATAGATTTGAGCCTTGTTGACATTAAAACAGCTTTTTAAACAAGGAGATAGCAGTTAATTTTGTAATGCATTGGTTCCAAGCCCCAACTTCAACATGGAAAGAATGGCATTGATATGCCTTCAAGACTGTGGCCACCCCATCGTCACTGGATTATTGAGGCTAGGGGCACGCTGTAATGCCCACAAGTATCGATCACTTAAGAAGTAATAGTAATGATTATATACCATTTGAGGGCCCAGAGCAGGGGTGGGGACGCGCACGAAATAACCATTGGTTTTCCCTTAACCTAAGTGTTCTCAATTTTCTCCTTTGCCTTGGGTCATTTACAACGCGCAGAGCGGACTTCGCTTTCCTTCATCATCTACTATACTAGATTTTTCTTCAACACCCGAACCGGGTTGGAATTATCACTGGTTCAGGGGTGAGTAATCTTTCAGGGATGATAAATACCCTTTTTTTTTAGCTTTATTACATTAGCCCTCATCCTCATGAGTTACTAAATATGATTCTCTTTTTTCTTATTCTCGAATAGGGATTGTTCCCCTTGAAGTAAGGTATGTAATGTGAGGCGGTTACGCGTGTTAGCACTGCACCTTGAGTTGGAAACCACTTGTGCACAGGGTTGATTTTAATAGAAGTTGTTTTTCATTAAGGTCGTGGCTTCATCGCTTTTTCCTTTATATCACACGACTCATTACCAGCACTTGGGTGGCACTATATCCTTGACATTGTGATTGATAGGTTGTAAGCGTCCATTCAATAGGACTACCGGATTGTGGTATGGCCAATAATAATATTATGTTGATTGCACAATCCGATACTATAGAGATGAACTGTAGTATGCACAAGAACAACTGACCAGAGTCCAAATGCATGCTTCTTTATTCTTGCATGCTCATGTCACGTCCTCAAGCCTTCTTCGAGGAATTTTTCTTTCGCCACACAATCACCATACCAAAGCACAACAATGCTATGTGATGTGTGGATTTGCATCCTGAGGGATGGTGTATGTACTGACATACTGGCTATAATAGTCAGTTGTGTGTATATTTTATCTTATCTCCAGCCCTGAAGAGTCTGAGTGTATGTTTACTCAGATGAAACATGTGCCGGCTGGCACTGTCTAGTTTCGAGTAATAAAGCATCAAGACCAACAAGGCTTCAACTTTTCTTCATCTTCTCATTTACTGTGGATTATCTGAAATTGTACATATTATATCTATATTTACTTGTGTGTGCACAGGGACTGTGTTTCTCAAAGTACGGTTGTTGTCTTGTACAACAGCAGTCTGTGAGGTTTTTTTTAGGGTCACCCCTCTCCCCGTAGCACCTCAGCATTAGTCAAAGTACGAACCACACAGACAGGCACTCAGCTGAGCACAATCACTCCCTCGCACGTAGAACCCTTTCCTTTAGCATCAAAGCTCCTGGGGATTGTGTTACCCCTCTCTCCGTGGCCGTGCTGCATTGGTGGGGAGCTGCAGCAGCGGGAGGGGGACCAGGGAGACCACCAGCGGGACAAGAGTAGCAGCAGTCAAGGTATGTGCCCCCAAAAGAAAATGTCCAAAGAGCGCCGCTCCACTAGGGCTTTGCTCTAATTTAAGCGCCTCCGAGCGCGGTATGGGCGATGGCGGCTTCCGCCGCAAAGGCTCCTGGGGATTGTGTTCCCCCCTCTCTCCGTGGCCGCACTGCGTTGGTGGGGAGCTGCGGCAGCGGAAGGGAGACCACGGAGACCACCAGCGGGACAAGAGTAGCAGCAGTCAAGGTATGTGCCCCCAAAAGAAAATGCCCAAAGAGCGCCCCACATACATATACATACATATGTACGAATGTATATATACATATATACATGTACATACATATACAGATATATATAATGTAACACAGTTAATAAAAATATGTATTTTAAATTTACTATTATAAAAAGCATACATAAAATATATATACTATATATATATTTAAATAAAACATAAACAATATTAAAACACAAGTAAAAGAATTTAATTAAATATAACAAAATATAAAATGAAAGAAATATTAAACATATTAGAAAATTTTAAAATCGATGTATAAACAAATGATATACATTTAAACAAACAAACAACACTAATATATATTTTAACAATTTAAAAAATAAGTATTTAAATACAGAAATTACAAAAAAATACTATTCCCATTCCAGTCTGCAACTGCAGGGAAAGCATTGGCATTCAAAGGAGTACATGTTACTATTTCCCCTCCAATCTGTGCAACAGTAGGAAAAGTGTTGGACTTCAGAAGGATTACATTTACTAATCCCACTCTAGTCTGTGCAACACTAAGGAAAGCATTGGACTTCGGAGGGGTTAGATTTACTATTTCCACTCCCCTCTGTGCAACAGTAGGGAAAGTGTTGGACTTCAAATGGGTTAAATTTACTATTCTCAATCCTAGTCTGTGCAAAAGTAGGGAAAGTACTTCAATACAAGCACACAACATATTTTAATAACTCTATTAGTTGACCAAATATATAAAACTCTTAATATAAAAATTATATATCTAAAATTTTCAAAACAATAAAAAATGTACATGATTATTAAAACTTTTAATAATTCAGAATTATGTAAAAATGTATTATTTAATTAGGTTCCCACACTATCCACCCACAAACCTAGCAGCCAACACTTAAAATAAAACTAAAAGAAGAAGTATAACAAATGTAACATATTTAGTGATCAGTTAAATATTTATCAATAAATAATAGCTCAAATAACTTCCCACCCTATCCCCCTATAAACACAAAAGATGACAGCTGATACATAACATAAGAAAATATAATTATTAAACAATTTACATTATTCATTATGAATTAAATAATTATTAATACATTAATAATAATTGTGACCTAATTATTACTTAATTATCTTCCCACCCTATACCACTAAAATCCCAACAACCCGCACCTAATGGAAAACGTATAGATTATATTTACACAATTGACATAATTGACAATCAATTAAATAATCAATAATTAATTCAAAATTAATACATTATTACTTAACTTCCCACCATATAATCCTACAAATTCAAATGCCCACACCTAAACTATAACATTAAAAATATAATATTTACACAATTCGAATAATTGACAATCAATTAAATAATTTTTACTACATTAATAAATCATTATTAATCAATTATTGCTTAATTAACTTCCCAAAACATACCCCTACAAACCCACCAAACCCCACCTAAAATATGACTTAAAAAATAATAATAATTACACGATTTACATAATTAATCATCAGTTACAAATTATTTCTAAATTAAAAATGTATTATTCATTTATTATACTTAATTTACTTTTCACCTTGTACCCCTACAAATATCACTGGGACACTATAAATTACTATTAATAATTACATTTAAAATGATAAATAACTTAAACTTGCAAACTATATTTAAAAAGATTTTCAGCAATCATACAAATATTATATAACATATAAAATTAACATATGAACTAAAACACATAAAGATAATTAAATAACAATATTTGTATCTGCAATATTATTGAAAACAATATAAAAAAGTAGATATTCTGGAAACAATATTACTCACTTTAAAAGCAAAATTCATATCAACGATATTTCTGTATCACAATTTTAATGTGTCATGATATTAAGAACTCAATATTTGTGTGTTTTTATATTTATATCATGATATTTTGTCCAAATACTGGGCCACACTACACTAGAACTCTCATGTGCAGTTCATTATTTACTTGGCCTTATGTTGCCTATGGTACTGGAATGATAGTCAGATACATTAGCTTCAAGGAGGCAATCACTTTATTATTTGTCTGACTAGTTGTCATTTGCTTTCTTCTGCCATCTAGTTGTTTTACTTCCTGTTCACGTCTTGTACATTTTATGGATATCTGTTTTAGTGGTAATATGCATAGTAGTATTTGCATGTGTACAGTGCTTCATTCTACATTGCTCATTATTGTCCAGGAAGCACACTACACAGTGAGGAGTGCTTTTTTGGAAGAGTGCTATTCTTTGTGGGAAGCCTACTGGAGTAGCATGTGAGTAACCAGAGTCGCGCGGCTATCATGTCTTCGTGCCAGAGAGAAAACATGAAAGAGAGTTAGTATGCAATAAACTCGTCTGCGGGTGGCATGCTGAGTTTATAGTGATTACTGAGATCTTTCAAAGCACCTCCTGTACTGTATACAGCAATTAGGACATCCACTGTGTAGACCTGGGGTCGTATTACATAAGGTGCCCCGGGGGCACAACGGGTGCAAAATAGCACAACAACATTGTTAGGGTAATTGCAAGCTTTTTCATGCCTCATAGGGGCATATTTACAATGTCTGGCGCATCTCTGCAAATCAGCAGGGATGCACCAGAACAGATGTGTCACGCAATTCTACCCTTGCGTCACCAAGGATGTGTTGCAGTTACAATGCGGCGCACCATGGTGCAAGGAGGGGCAGATGCATGACGCATGTTCCGGTGTAAGGTTGGTGCATTGCTGGAGTCGCGTTGCAACTCCAGCAGTAAACAGAAGCAACCCATACTTAACGTGGTGTGTCACTCCTTTCGCCTGCTTCAAGTGGATGTAAGGGTTTGACGCAGCAGCGTCGTAAAACTGACTCAATGAAATCTTGTCAGTTTTACGGGACTTCCTTGAGAGGGATCCCCCACCCTGTGACTGAACACCCACATGAAACCTGATGCAGGTTTCATGTGGTGCGGGCTTTACAACGTGACGCATCTGCCTAGATGCGTCACGTTGTAAATAAGTCGCAACGTGGCGCATTATTTACGCTGCCGGATGCAACGGCGGTGCAAATGTGTCACAAGGGGCTTATAAATCTGCCACACAATATTTACAAATTTACATCCATCGTTCAGCAAATATTTATAGAAGAAGTTGGGGTTCAGAATGATGCTTTAAGTGTATTGGTTGTAATGCTCTCTTTTTCTCAGGTTCCAGTTACCATCACTAGTCATCATAATTTCATAGAAAAGAGGGTATGGGAGCATGAGAATTCTTTCACCTTTCGATGAAAATACATAATCTACCCCTTTCTTGCGCAATATGTTTTCATTTGTTTGTACAAACTTTTTTTTACAATACATTTCTTTGTTTTTACTTTTGCCCTAGAAGTGCAAGTGTCTTTCATTGTTTTTGAAGTGTTATCACTTCTTCCTTTTCTTTGGCCTTTTTCCTGTGACATTTTAAAAGAACCAGTTATTCCTGATTGCCCCTAAAAAAAATGTATAGCAGTTTCATTCTGTGACTCAGATTACCACGAGTAGGGACGAGTCCAATCGTTACTCCGAATTAAATCAAGTGCGAAAAATATTTCAGGGAATCATGTCGCAGCAGCTCCTCAATTCCTGTACACTAGAAGGGATGTTGAAAATGTACAACATCCATATGGTTGCAGTGTTGGGAACAGAAGAACAAATATTTTACTAAGCACAAATTACCTCTCATTCTATACTAGTTGATCTTGAGCATAGTCCAGGCAGTCTTTCGATCTTTTGATTCTTTCGAAATTGAGGATGGGCAATAACACCAGAGCCTTTACTACTTTATGAAATAATCTACTGAATGTGCCGAAATTACTATGGGGTCGATTACGATGCCGTCGGAAATGGCTCCCAATGGCAATCAGTTTGTCCGAACACGTGTTGGAACCTATGTTTCTGACCGGAATCATATCCGACCAACTGATTATGATATAAGGTAACCAGACGGTCATTCCGAATCGGTTCTGATCATCATTCGGAGAGTTTGAGTCGGTTGGAGCCGAATCATACAGCTCAATGGGCTGCATTCCCGATCAACCTATTACGATGTTGGATTCTGACAGCAGTTCCGAATAGGTCTGTCCCACACAAAACGGCTGTCGGAAACTGACTTTGACTGCCCGTAGCAGTCCCGCTGTCACCCAGAGGCCTCCAGTCGGGCCCATGGTGTTCCCTTGGGACCCATCTTTCCAACCAGACACAATGTGGCAGGCACCATGGGGTGCCTGCCACAGTGTGCAAGGTTTTCCGCAGCCACCCCATTTTTTAACAGGAGCCGGTGTTGTCGGTCGGAACACATGATCCAATTGAAGTCAATGGGAGTCTGTCCAGACAGTGTTCGGAACCATCATTATTGGTCAGTCGGACTCCCTGAACCCGAGTTGGTCGGAAGGCTTTCTGACCAACATCGTAATGAGGCCTTATGTTGTAATGTTGCTATGGTGAGTACTGCACAGGCATAGACACACAATGTGGTTGGAAAAAAATACCTATGTGGACATTGATCTACATTAGATTTGCTTTCTAAAATCTTAAATGAATGAACCCAACTTTAAATGGACACGATCAAGGCTCTGTATTTGGGCAGAGTCTATTTAAACATACACTGTCGATCTTTGTCACTGTATGGAATCTCAAACAGCAATGAAAATGAGGTGGTCTAATAATCTACATGTTTCAGAAGTACAGTCTATAGATATGTACTGTTATTCTCACTCTCCACTATATATCAAGGGAGTGAAAAGAAGTCACAATGATGCAGATACATAGAGTAAAAAAACAGAAAAAGTGAAGCGAAGCCACTCTAGGATATTTGGTATCCCATCATTCCACATAAGTGTGTGCCCAGTGTTATCATCTGGGTGTTTACCAAACAACTATATTAGGTTATTCCTTCAGCATTAGGAAGAAACAAGAAAAATAGTTGTATCCTCTTGTGGATTCTCACAAGAAAGAAGTGCAAACAGGGGAGATATTACTTCCAAAGTTATTGTGAGAGAGCAGTGCATAAAATGAAAAACTGTGAGATACAATAGGATAAACTCCCGAGATATACAATACAACCATTCCTTTGGTGTGTACTCAGCAGAGTTTTCCAAATTGAAATCAAAAGTTCAGGTGAAGAGAAAGACAGTTGGGAATTATTCACTGTCTATGTGGTCAACATGGTTCAGCTTTAGGGATAACGCTCCCTGACTTTCGCCAGGACCTCTAAAGATGTAATGTCACTGCAACATTAAATAAAGAATAAATACATACAGTGTATATCCTGTTTCCAATCCTTGAAACAAGCGTGATAATTGATGAAATCTAAGAAAAAAACAATAAAAAGACAGATAGTCTCTGCAACATGGATATTGGTGCCAGCATGTTAGCAATTAAGACATATATTCAGTAAATAAACCAATTACTTACCAATACTTGTTCAGGTATTGACCTTACCTCCCTCGGATGCTGCTCGAGTATCAGTACATGAGGCCCAGCTCTAAAACAATATATTCAGATTTGTAGCTTTAGAAGTCTAACATTGTCAATTAGTATAGACTATCGTGGCAGTCAAAAGATCTGCCACCCAAAATAAATAGTTAAAAAGAATCATTTGACTCAAAACTCTAGTCTTAACTCCTATGCAGCACGGAGAAACAAGTAGCCAGCTGTTTTGAGCCAACAATATATATTGGAACTCATTGAAACATGGAGAAGTGTTAGTCCAGTTCCCAACATGTGGCTATTTAAAATATCTACTGTGTGTATTAAAATGGACAAGCCACAGATCGTCATACTGAATATGTCTCTACCCTCGTTCTCATAGGGGAAAATTAAACGTGTGTGCAGAAACATATTTATCAATGGTGCCACAGTATCGACAACGGCATGCTACAACAAGGCATTCATTAAACACATCACTTCGCTAGGATGTGAGCAAAAAACGGCAAATACTAATATAGGTATTTACAAGCGCGATCTACTGTAACACTCACCTATCCATGGGTACCTCACAGCAAAGACTCTCGCTGGGTGGAGGTAAACAGGGGGAGAAGTCGACAGGTTTAAATACAGAACAAACCAGGTGTCAATAATTTGCCGAACACCTACAGCGTTTGGATGACTTGCGTGAAAAAATTACAATATGGATACAGGACTGATGGGATATGTAGTTCCTGTGTAACTTCCGAATTATACCAAACAAATGTATGATTTGTCTTTAACCGAAATCAAGTTAATCCGAACATTTTTTAAAAGATAAGGCAATCCAAAAGATACACTATTAACGCCCTAAAGTCTTTTCAGGATTTGCGGCCATGAATGAACTATGAACTACAAAAATCCGCAAGCCTGATGAGATATGTAGTTCTAATGTGGCTCCGATGGTTATTTGGACTGTAACGAAAGAAAGAAAAAATAGTACTCCGGTTAAATTACATGGAGACAGGTCTATTTAAGAAGCAATCAAGTTTTACGTTGTTTACTAATACAAACACCACTTTACGATGCAGTTTACACGTATAGCCCTTGTTAAACTGCCCTTAAAGAAACGGCTATAATCCTGCAAGCCTGCTGGGATATGTAGTGCAAAAAAGTCTAACAAGTGTGTATAACCAATGTGACTACCATATTTACAAAATGTGATGTTGTCAGATAAGCCTACATAGAAACCATTATTTAGCGTTAATTAGCAAAGCTCCAATGCTCCAGATCACATCCTTTTGAATAGTAGTCATATTCTCCGAGTCTCTGCTTAGAAAGGTTCTCTTAAAACCAGAATATCAAAGATAGACACAACATGTTCTGGATGATTTTATATATAGGGTCATTGCATCGTGATTGCTGTACTTCTTATTAATATAGACATCTCTTTTAGAACAACCTAGGGCATGTTTATTTTTGTTTTGTTCCATGCAACATCCAGGGTATCACATCATTAAGACCCGTGGTGTCACTGGATAGTCTAAACACCCATCTCTGTTCACGTTGGAATAAATAAGAAGAGATGTCACTAACATGTGGTGGAATGAGAGGTTTCTCTAGAACTGTCCACAGGAAATCTTCAGGCTTATGTTCTTTGTCAACAAAATGTTTTGTCAGTTTCGTTGTTGTTTTCTTGCACCGAAAGGTCCTCTTGTGTTCCATCATACAAAGTTTGACCCTGCGTGTGGTCATTCCCACTTGGTGATATTCGCAGGAGCAGGTGATCAAATAAATGTGATTCTCACTATTAGAATTTGTGAAACCTTTCTGTATCCATGCTTTGGAACTGCCGACGTTGATCGTTTTAGTTGGTATGGTCTGGGCACATACACCACAGGAACTGCAAGGTAATGGCCCTGTACTTTGGTAATCCCCACAATGTGGTTTCTTTATCTTGCTTGGTATCTTTTGGTCGCATGTGCACTAATTTATCCCGAAAATTATGACTCCTTTTTTAGTGCAAAAAGGGGAAAAGTTATCTTGTCAGGCCAGTTGTTCAAGATGCGCCAGTATCTTCTTATGCTTTTCTGTATCCCGTTGGTAAGGGCACTGAATGTATGTACAAAAGTTAACTGGCCCAGTGGAGGTTTGTCTACAGATTTCTCAATCAGGGCTTCACGGTTATTATTAATGGCACGTTTTGGGGCCCATTTGATTAGTCTTCTCGGGTATTTTTAGGGCTCGCCTGCTGATGCGCTTCTGCGCATCGCTGGCGAAGCTCTATTATGGCCTATCCAGACTTTATCTACCACTGGCGATTTCTTGAAGTGCATGTGCTTTTTAGGTCATTGCGCAAGCGCAAGCCCTAAAAAGCGCGTGCACAATGCCACCAGCCGCCTGCCTGCCTGCCTCGCATTACCACATCAAAGGCAGCCCTCCCAGCGCATTTCTCACCCCCTAATTATTCACGGCCAGCCGGCCGTACTTTCAGTCTCCTTTTACAACCTGTTTAACTTGTTTTCTCAATTGCTGACTCCCATCTTTCGCCACCAGGGCTTCAGCTTTACAGTCTGTGCCAGGGTTTCCCTGACTCGGTGCTTTATTATTCAGATGCTCAAAAACAGAGGTGGTCGTCTCCGCTCCCTCCCTTTGTTTGCAAAGCAATTCAGGGCTTCGCCACCCATCAAGGCTTGCAGTTTGCCTAATCTAAAAATCCCAAGGCCCCCACACCATCTCCTGCACATTGCTGCTTATAAATTTCAGTGCTTTAGCAAAATATGACAGATGTGCAGCGCAGACTTTGCTTGTTTTTTTCTACAATGGCTTCGATTGTTGGCTTGAAATGTACACTGTTCGATTGCCAGAAGCAGGGCTTCGTAGAAATAAATACAGGCTTATATCTAAATGTGTTACAAATAAAAAACGACATATTTCCTCTATCACAAACCCTAATGGAACTCGCAGACTGTGTTGACATGGCGGTCTGTGAGTGTTAGGTAAGAGAGGCAGAGTGCTGTACTATCACAGAGGAGACATCAAAATGTATTTTCTTCAAATGTGTGCTCCTATTAGGTATAGGGCTAACAATCTGCCGTTCGAAAACTTCAGAACACTTAGACGTTCCAGAGCAGCAAGTACTCACTTTTTGGTATACTATATTATATTACTATTGTAGGTATCGGTGCTTTGTATAGCACCAACATGTAGCCCTCCAGTCACGTCCGATCACTTGCATAGCCTGCAGCGATTGAAGAAAAGCTAGATATGCCACGCGGCATTGTTTACAAGCTAGACACATTTCTTCATTTATATATTTATTTGTTTATTTATTGGTATTTTCCGTAGTGCCTACATATTGCGTTTATACATTTTAGAGCTTTTTGACTCCCCGAAGGAGGAATGAGCCGGGCTTGAGCTAGCCTGTAAGCTAAAGAGACTTTTTAAAAATGTTTTATTTGCTGGATATTAGTATAGGTCCTGTCGTTTGTATAGCGTCAACATGCCATCTTTCAGACACCTTATAGCACATTTTGATCCTAGAGTGCAAAAAGGTAGTTGCTGTATATTCCCTGGTAGCTCCGTTTACCTGACTCCTTTACAAAATAGAAAGAAAATAACCGAGGCATCCACCACACAGCTCCACAGATGCACCCACCACACAGCTCCACAGATGCACCCACCACACAGCTCCACAGATGCACCCACCACACAGCTCCACAGATGCACCCACCACACAGCTCCACAGATGCACCCACCACACAGCTCAACAGATGCACCCACCACACAGCTCCACCGACACAGCTCCACCGATGCACCCACCACACAGCTCCACAGATGCACCCACCACACAGCTCAACAGATGCACCCACCACACAGCTCCACCTACACAGCTCCACCGATGCACCCACCACCCAGCTCCACCGATGCACACAGCTCCAACGACACAGCTCCACCGATGCACCCACCACACAGCTCCACTGATGCACCCACCACACAGCTCCACCGATGCACCCACCACACAGCTCCACCGATGCTCCAACTAAGCTCCACCAATGCATCCACCACACAGCTCCACCAATGCACCCACTAAGCTCCACTGATGCACCCACCACACAGCTTCACTGATGCCACAGCTCCACCGATGCACCCACCACACAGCTCCACTGAATCACCCACCACATAGCTCCACCGATGCACCCACCACACAGCTCCACCAATGCTCCAACTAAGCTCCACCAATGCACCCACCACACAGCTCCACCAATGCACCCACTAAGCTCCACCCGTGCACCCACCACACAGCTTCACCGATGCACCCGTCACAGAGCTCCACAGAGGCACCCACCACACAGCTCCACTGATGAACCCACCACACAGCTCCACCAATGCACCCACCACACAGCTCCACCGATGCACCCACCACACAGCTCCACCGATGCACCCACCACACAGCTCCACCGATGCACCCACCACACAGCTCCACCGATGCACCCACCACACAGCTCCACCGATGCACCCACCACACAGCTCCACCTACACAGCTCCACCGATGCACCCACTACCCAGCTCCACCGATGCACACAGCTCCAACGACACAGCTCCACCGATGCACCCACCACACAGATCCACTGATGCACCCACCACACAGCTCCACCGATGCACCCACCACACAGCTCCACCGATGCTCCACCAATGCACCCACCACACAGCTCCACCAATGCACCCACTAAGCTCCACCGATGCACCCACCACACAGCTTCACTGATGCCACAGCTCCACCGATGCACCCACCACACAGCTCCACTGAATCACCCACCACACAGCTCCACCGATGAACCCACCACACAGCTCCACCAATGCACCCACCACCCACCACACAGCTCCACCGATGCACCCACCACACAGCTCCACCGATGCCCCCACCACACAGCTCCACCGATGCCCCCACCACACAGCTCCACCGATGCACCCACCACACAGCTCCACCGATGCACCCACCACACAGCTCCACCGATGCTCCAACTAAGCTCCACTAATGCACCCACCACACAGCTCCACCAATGCACCCACTAAGCTCCACCGATGCACCCACCACACAGCTTCACCGATGCCACAGCTCCACCGATGCACCCACCACACAGCTCCACTGATGCACCCACCACACAGCTCCACCAAAGCACCCACCACACAGCTCCACCGATGCACCCACCAGACAGCTCCACCGAGGCACCCACCAGACAGCTCCACCGAGGCACCCACCAGACAGCTCCACCGAGGCACCCACCACACAGCTCCACCGAGGCACCCACCACACAGCTCCACCGAGGCACCCACCACACAGCTCCACCGAGGCACCCACCACACAGCTCCACAGATGCACCTACCACACAGCTCCACAGATGCATCTACCACACAGCTCCACAGATGCACCCACCACACAGCTCCACTGAAGCACCCACCACACAGCTCCACCGAAGCACCCACCACACAGCTCCACTGATGCAACCACCGCACAGCTCCACCAACACAGCTCCACCGATGCACCCACCACCCAGCTCCACCGATGCCCCTACCACACAGCTCAACCGACACAGCTCCACTGATGCACCCACCACACAGCTCCACCGATGCACCCAGCACACAGTCTCCACTGAGGCACCCACCATACAGCTCCACCGATGCACCCACCACACAGCTCCACCGATGCAACCACCACACAGCTCCACCGATGCAACCACCACACAGCTCCACCGATGCAACCACCACACAGCTCCACCGATGCACCCACCACACAGCTCCACCGATGCACCCACCACACAGCTCCACCGATGCAACCACCACACAGCTCCACCGATGCAACCACCACACAGCTCCACCAACACAGCTCCACTGATGCACCCACCACCCAGCTCCACCGATGCACCACCACACAGCTCCACCGACACAGCTCCACTGATGCACCCACCACCCAGCTCCACCGATGCACCCAGCACACAGCTCCACAGATGCACCCACCGCATAGCTCCACCGATGCACCCACCGCACAGCTCCACCGATGCACCCACCACAAAGCTCCACCGAGGCACCCACCACAGCTCCACCGATGCACCCACCACACAGCTCCACTGATGCACCCACCACAAAGCTCCACCGAGGCACCCACCACACAGCTCCACTGATGCACCCACCACACAGCTCCACTGATGCACCCACCACACAGCTCCACTGATGCACCCACCACACAGCTCCACCGATGCAACCACCACACAGCTCCACCAACACAGCTCCACCGATGCACCCACCACCCAGCTCCACCGATGCACCCACCACCCAGCTCCACCGATGCACCCACCACACAGCTCCACCGATGCACCCACCACACAGCTCCACCGATGCACCCACCACACAGCTCCACCGATGCAACCACCACACAGCTCCACCGATGCACCCACCACACAGCTCCACCGATGCACCCACCACACAGCTCCACCGATGCAACCACCACACAGCTCCACCAACACAGCTCCACCGATGCACCCACCACCCAGCTCCACCGATGCACCCACCACCCAGCTCCACCAATGCCCCACCACACAGCTCCACCGACACAGCTCCACTGATGCACCCACCACCCAGCTCCACCGATGCACCCACCACACAGCTCCACCGATGCACCCACCACACAGCTCCACCGATGCAACCACCACACAGCTCCACCGATGCACCCACCACACAGCTCCACCGATGCACCCACCACACAGCTCCACCGATGCAACCACCACACAGCTCCACCAACACAGCTCCACCGATGCACCCACCACCCAGCTCCACCGATGCACCCACCACCCAGCTCCACCAATGCCCCACCACACAGCTCCACCGACACAGCTCCACTGATGCACCCACCACCCAGCTCCACCGATGCACCCAGCACACAGCTCCACAGATGCACCCACCGCATAGCTCCACCGATGCACCCACCGCACAGCTCCACCGATGCACCCACCACAAAGCTCCACCGAGGCACCCACCACAGCTCCACCGATGCACCCACCACACAGCTCCACTGATGCACCCACCACACAGCTCCACTGATGCACCCACCACACAGCTCCACTGATGCACCCACCACACAGCTCCACTGATGCACCCACCACACAGCTCCACTGATGCAACCACCACACAGCTCCACCAACACAGTTCCACCGATGCACCCACCACCCAGCTCCACCGATGCCCCACCACACAGCTCCACCGACACTGCTCCACCGACACAGCTCCACCGGTGCACCCACCACCCAGCTCCACCGATGCCCCCACCACACAGCTCAGCCGAAACAGCTCCACCGATGCACCCACCACACAGCTCTACCGATGCACCCACCGCACAGCTCCATGGATGCACACACCACACAGCTCCACCGATGCAACCACCACACAGCTCCACCGATGCAACCACCACACAGCTCCACCGATGCAACCACCACACAGCTCCACCGATGCAACCACCACACAGCTCCATCGATGCACCCACCACACAGCTCCATCGATGCACCCACCACACAGCTCCACTGATGCAACCACCACACAGCTCCACCAACACAGCTCCACCGATGCACCCAGCTCCACCGATGCCCCCACCACACAGCTCCACCGATGCACCCACCACACAGCTTCACTGATGCAACCACCACACAGCTCCACCAACACAGCTCCACCGATGCACCCACCACCCAGCTCCACCGATGCCCCACCACACAGCTCCACCGACACAGCTCCACCGATGCCCCCACCACACAGCTCAACCGACACAGCTCCACCGATGCACCCACCACAAGCTCCACCGATGCACCCACCACACAGCTCCACCGATGCACCCACCACACAGCTCCACCGATGCACCCACCACACAGCTCAACCGATGCACCCACCACACAGCTCCACCGATGCAACCACCACACAGCTCCACCGATGCAACCACCACACAGCTCCACCGATGCAACCACCACACAGCTCCACCGATGCAACCACCACACAGCTCCACCGATGCCCCCACCACACAGCTCCACCGATGCACCCACCGCACAGCTCCATCGATGCACCCACCGCACAGCTCCATCGATGCACCCACCGCACAGCTCCATCGATGCACCCACCGCACAGCTCCATCGATGCACCCACCGCACAGCTCCATCGATGCACCCACCACACAGCTCCACCGATGCACCCACCACACAGCTCCATCGATGCACCCACCGCACAGCTCCATCGATGCACCCACCGCACAGCTCCATCGATGCACCCACCGCACAGCTCCATCGATGCACCCACCACACAGCTCCACCGATGCACCCACCACACAGCTCCACCGATGCACCCACCACACAGCTCCACCGATGCACCCACCACACAGCTCCACCGATGCACCCACCACACAGCTCCACTGGTGCTCCAACTAAGCTCCACCAATGCACCCACCACACAGCTCCACCGATGCACCCACTAAGCTCCACCGATGCACCCACCACACAGCTCCACCGATGCTCCAACTAAGCTCACCAATGCACACACCAAACATCTCCACCAATGCACCCACTAAGCTACACCGATGCAGACACCACTCAGCGTAACCACAGCATGACTCAGCGCAACCACAGCATGACTCAGCGCAACCACAGCATGACTCAGCGCAACCACAGCATGACTCAGCGCAACCACAGCATGACTCAGCGCAACCACAGCATGACTCAGCGCAACCACAGCATAACTCAGCGCAACCACAGCATAACTCAGCGCAACCACATCATCACTGGTTCAAATATGTTCTTTCAATGTTTCAAGCTGTTTTCAAGCTTTCACGCTTTATTACAAATCACAAAAAATGTTAATATTTCATTTCTGTTCTTGGATTTTCGTCACAATAAAAAACACTGAACATAATCTTCACAAAAGTTATTTACAAAAGTTTAAGCTATTGCCATTACAAATTAAATAAATTATTTAAGTATTAATCATTTAAAAACATTAAAAGCCATTGTTATTTGTAATATCAATACATCTAAGTCACGTAAATACAAAACATGTTGCATTACAAATGCTATAGGTGTCACGTTTGCAAAAGTTATAACTATTGGCATTGTAAATGACTAAGCTAATAATTTAGCTATTTTAAAATATAACACATAAATAACAAAAAAATCATTTATAAGACCAATAGCTCAAACTTTCCTAATGCGAGCCCTATTGCATTTCCAATGCTTGTTGCAGTTGTGGTTATGCTTGGCTCTAAAACACCCTGATAAACACCAGCCTTCAGGAATGTACAAAGGAAACTTGCAGTATTGTACAATATACAGCGTTTTCATCCACAGGCACGTTATTATTCTGTCATCTGTTCATTCTTTTATCCATCATTCAATCTTTCACCATCCACCTATTCAAGCATTCATTATCTATGCATGCATGAATGCATCCATCCTTTCACTTACCCATCCATCAGTAAATTTCATCCATCATTTCAGATTTCCATTTACTCTGCCAACCTTTCACCTGTCCGTCCACCTATTAAGTGGAGAAGTGTGGCTCACTGGTTAGAGGAGGCAGACCTGGAAGCAGAGGTCAGCTCGGGACCAGGGTTCAATTCCCGGCTCGGCGGGGTCTTGAGTCCTAAAATGTCCATGGACTCGACAATTCTCGCTCCGGTGCCTACTCGACTCACGGGTTCACACTCTGCGACTCTGGGCAATAGCTTGCTTAATCTCCACAACGGCCCCTCGCGGCGGGATGCCTGGCTTTCACCTTGCGGATACCCTGCCGGGGTTATCTCACAGGGGAATACCAGGACGGGTTCCCTAAGCAAGCGCTTAGAGACCGGTTGGTGATTTGCGCTACATAAATTCCTGTACATTTACATTTACATTTACATTCATTCTCTCATTTCTACCCACTCACGCATCCATCCACCAACTCATCGCCAAAGTCCTTTTATTTCAAATTAGTTCTCTTTCCTAATGTGCAATGTGCACTGTGTGCTTTGCTTTGAGTGGGGTGAGAAAATTACAGGGTCTTTCAATCCGGAATTGCTGTGGCCAATGAGCGAGAGTGGTAAGCAAAAAAAAAGCACTAGCAAAGACAGTAAGTAGGTAGTGCCTTAGAGACATGCTGGCGCTACCAATGTTTTTGTTCATGTAGTACAGCATGAACAGCAGAGGAAACGAGCATGTGCAATGCAATAGGTCTCGCATTTGCAAGAGTTTGAGCTATTGGCATTGTAAATGATAATGCCTTTTATTCATTTGTTTTTAAAACCTGCAATCGGTGCATAAACCCGCACTTTGAATGTATAGTCCTTGCTTACGATGAGCAAGGCTGGCAGTAAAAGAGACTGCCAGTCTTGCTTCTCATAAGCATGGACTATAAGTACAAAGTGCTTGTTTACGCACCGATGCAAATGAATTAAAGGCATTGTCATTTACAATGCCAATAGCTCAAACTTTAATAATGCGAGACCTATTGCATTGTAAATGCTTGTTTCTCTTGTAGTAGTTTAAAGAGATTAGTTGAATGTTCCTCATATTTCTCTA
The DNA here is from genome assembly GCF_964263255.1 of Lissotriton vulgaris. Lineage (NCBI taxonomy): Eukaryota > Metazoa > Chordata > Amphibia > Caudata > Salamandridae > Lissotriton > Lissotriton vulgaris. The sequence goes on along the minus strand of NW_028251633.1, from coordinate 3,107 downwards.
TAGTTGGACTCTAGTATCACAATTTGTTAATTTGGGTAGACTTGCACCGTCTGGGCCATACTTGGTAACATAATGAATTTTGAGGATAACAGTGAAGAAATGTTGGGTGAACTCTTTAAAAAAAGCAAAAGTCCACCAAAAAAGACAACAGAAACTAAAAACCAAAAAAGTGAGGGCTTGAAGGAGAAATTTATTCGTTTAGAAAGGTTGAAAAAACAAGAATTAGGAAAATGGTGGGACGGGGCTACTTTAAAAAAGTATGTGGAGAACAAGAAAATACCCCGCGGCCTAAGAATTCTAATTTTCCCCAACTACGAGGATTTAGACAGTGACTTATTGGAGGATTGGGAGGAAGGTTTATACGATTCCTCATTTCGCATGATGCGCATATTGATAACCAATGCCGAAAGAAAGGGACTAAAAATAAGAGAGGATATAGCTAAACTAGAGAAAGAGATCTCAGAAATGAATTTGAAAGACAATACTGAGAAAAATTATGAAATTCTAAAGAAAGAGCTGACAAATTACCAAATATATCTCAAAGACAAAAAACAAAGAAAAAGAGAGACGAACTAGATTATGAGAGGGGCAGAGTTTTCACATTTGCTAAAAAATATGATGATGTGATTACCAAGCCTACTACCTCAGATAAAACTGCAACAACCGCACTAGATATCTCCACCAGCAATAGTTCCCTGTCTTCCATAGAAAGCGACCCAGGAGAAGGCACTAGTAGTTCAATGGCCACTCCTCAAACATCACATTTTTTAAAGGAAGTACAACGCTACAGACTAGGGAACAAGAGAAAAAATTCAAACGCAGAACCAGACGGGGTGGGCAGAAACGGAAAAACAGGAGTTCAAACTCGCTTGCAGAGCAAAACAATGGCCAAGAAATAGCAGAAGTGTGCTCAAATGATGTCTGCCCTGTTAATGAACTAAATATTGTAAATCTATCCTCAAGAAAACTGTCTGATAAGGAAACAACTATTTTGCAAAAAGGCTTGAATTTCTGTATCAGTAAAAATTGCAATTATGTTGACTTGCATGTTGATTTGTACAAATTTGTGAGAAAACTCAAATTAAAGAAATACTTTGCAGAACATCAGTCTGTCACTACTAATGATTTGAGTAATATGTGTGATGATCAGGGGTTAACAATAGGTGATTTAGACGGTATTCATTTGTTGGCAACTTTAGATGAAGATGACCTCAATGTTGATATTAGAGAGATGGCCAATTTGCTTAACATTTGTGAAGACAAAACAGTATCTTAAAATTTTCGCCCTGAAGAAGTCCTTCGGACGAAACGCGTTGGCTACTTTGTGAAGATTTGAAATAAAGAAAGAAGAGAATACATCATGGCTTATTGATATTTTTGACCTCATTGATATTGTCATTGTACATTATATGGTGTGCTAAACCCTTTTTTCGAATTGTACACAGTGCCTTTGGCATTGACTCTGGAGGCCTAGGGGTATATGGCCTCAGGTTCTTGGCACCCACAGATATAACCAAACCAAGATTCATTAGATTGAGTGCAGTCAAGTGTCTCACCCTGTACCCCTGCTCTAGTATCACAATTTCTCTATAGTTGAGCAGTGTCTTCATACTCGCAAAAACTGCCCATAGGGCAAGTTTTCATGAAGTGATTTTGGATGTTAGCTATCGAACCTTAACAGTGAGTTCCGAGCCATAGGTTTACGATACAGTTCACTCTGTAACCTGCCCGACACATGAAAAATTGACAGGTCAAGAAACGCGATTTTCTGTTTATTTGCTTCTACAGTGAACCTCAGGAATTGATTTCTAATGTTAAGCCAGTCTTTGAAATTAGCCACCGATTCTATGACAAAAACGTCATTGATATAACGTTTCCAACAACTAATCGATTCAAAGAATGGATTCGTATTGTTGAGGATATGTACCTGCTCAAAGGTGTGGACATAAAGGTTAGCCAAGCTTGGCACAAAAATACTGCCCATGCTTGTGCCCGACACCTGGAGGTAGATGGTCTCCTCGAATTTAAAGAAATTCTCTTTCATTGCTAAACGTGCGAAGGATATAATGAAAGGCACTGGTGTTCTGGAATTTATTTAACTCAGTGTTGGTCAGGATCTGAGAGATGGTGTCTATTGTTTCATCCTGTGGTATTGATGTATAGAGTGATTAGACATCAAATGACACCAAATAGTCTAGATCTTCATCAAACTCTATATCAGGTAACAGACGTAAAACGTCTTTGGTATCTTGCAAATAAATCAGCATAGTCTTCACTAGCAGACACAAGAAATGATCAACAAAGGTGGATAAGGGCTCTAGAATTGATTCTATGCCTGATATTATTGGTCTCCCCACAGGAGGTCTTTGTGCTTTATGAATCTTTGGAAGACAATAGAAATAGGGCATAACAGAATGAATGGTCTGCAGAAATTGTGCTTCTTGTATCGTGATCCAACCTAACAAGAGTCCTTCTTCCACAAGTGATTTGATTGTAACTTTCAAACGTTCTGTAGGATTTTCTTTAAGAGCTGGCTTTATAGTTATTAGTCGATCTTGCGATAGAGTACGCAATGCTATTTGTTCTTTACAGAAAGGTTTCATGAATTGCAATAGTGAGAATCTCATTTATTTGATCACCTGCCCCTCCGAATATCACTATGTGGGAATGACCACACGCAGGGTCAAACTTCATATGATGGAACACAAGAGCACCTTTCGGTGCAAGAAAACAACAACAAAACTGGCAAAACATTTTGTTGACAAAGAACATAAGCCTGAAGATTAACATAAGCATGAAAATTATTGACACCTGGTTTGTTCTGTATTTAAGCATGTCGACTTCTCCGCCAGTTTACCTCCACCCAGCGAGAGTCTTCGCTGTGAGGTACCGACGGATAGGTGAGTGTTACAGTAGACTCGCGCTTGTAAATACGTATATTAGTATTTGCCGTTTTTTGCTCACATCCTAGCGAGAGTGATGTGTTTAATGAATGCCTTGTTGTAGCATGCCGTTGTCGATACTGTGGCACCATTGATAAATATGTTTCTGCACACACGTTTAATTTTCCCCTATGAGAACGAGGGTAGAGACATATTCAGTATGAC